>NC_071104.1:5082500-5087500 GCF_024256425.1 Clarias gariepinus
GGATGACGTGGTCCGGCACCGCTGGGTTCAGCCATTTCTCGGTAAAGCAGAGGAGATTGCAGTCCCGAATGTCTCTCTGGAACTTTATCCTGGCCCTGAGGTCATCGAGTTTGTTCTCCAGTGACTTGACATCGTGACGGCAGCCGACCTCACTGGCGCCATCTTGCGCCTTCCTGAGCATAAGACAATCTCCTAAGAGTAAGTTGGAAATTGTGGAAATCCTTGGCAAGTAGTCTGCAATTTCCAATTTTCTGCCCTTGAGAATTCCTTAATCCAAGCTAGCCCTCTTAATCGCTTCGAACAACTTGTGCCAAATGCTCTTTTTTCCTAAGCACCAATAGAAGGTAACGCCTGAACAGGGACTTGAACCCTGGACCCTCAGATTAAAAGTCTGATGCTCTACCGACTGAGCTATCCAGGCTCTGGAAGTTGTGCCATCCCTCACAAAAAGCAGTTTTACCCATCTTTTCCCAATGCTCGTCCATTGTTTGCCACATTTGAAGAAACCAAGCACTTGTGAGATCAATCGAACTGTTAAGATTTCTGTTTAACTGCCATGTTTTCAACATTCTCTTCCCTAACAAGAGGATTCTGACCTTCACATACAGTGAAAGTTGTTACCAGGATCACTCTTCTGAACAGCCCTGCTTCTAAAGTCTTATCTTGGATGAATGAATGTCTTTTATGCCCATGGGATGTGAATTCCTTTAAAAAGATCAGCATTATCGACCAAGGTTGGCCTTCTGGACAAGGAGACCACATGACTCATTTTCAAGTCTATTTCATTTACGACCAGGGACTGAAGCCACAGACCCTGAGATTAAAAGACTAGTGCGCTACCGACTGAGAAATACAGCCAACTCGGTCGTTATTCTTTTGCAGCCGACACCGTTCTTCACATTTTCTACAGTTTTGCACACACACTTTTTCAACATTCTTCTCTGATCAAATGGATCGTCTACTCTGGATCAGACAAAGACATCCACATCGGATAGTAGTAGCTTTCAGCAACTTATCACTGTATGCTTTCCTAGAAAATGGGCACAAGGGAGCTTTCAGTAATGTATTTTTATGTATACATATATTTATATAAATTGAAGTGCAGTGTGTAGTGCAATGTTGGGCAATTGGGCCATGTATAATTTGCAATATAGCTAATGACCTAAGGATGCACAAGACTGTAAACTTGGCTAATCAGAAAGCTTGGGCATTGTGTGACTTTAACCCATGAGCTGTTAAGGGTCCGACATAAAGCAAAGATTTCTTTTTTTCCACAGAAACCAGTCTGACCTGCATAGCAACAGAAGTGCACAGTGAGAGGCACTGCTGGGATTCGAACCCAGGATCTCCTGTTTACTAGACAGGCACTTTAACCAACTAAGCCACAGCGCCACAGCCATAGAATCTTCCACTCTCGCATACTGCCACAAACTCGTATCTGAGATGCTCCGGCACAGGAACTTGACTATCAAGCTAAGATTGTCTTTATTGGCATGCAGCATGATAGGACCATGAATGAAGTCCCACAGTGCTATACCATGCTTCACAGAGCATGCCAAAACTGCCAGTCATGGTATTTCAACTCAGGTTGTTCCAAGTTCATTGCAGCCAAAGATCATGCCTGTTGCAGTAGATTTCAGGCTTGCAAAAATGAACAAACTTCAAACACAAGGTATGTTATATATTTGCAACTGGCATACAGTTTACAGCAAAAAAATATGTATATATATACTAGCTTATTGACAGCCATTGTCTTCATATAAATGTGACCAAATGTAAGTCGGTAGAGTGAAACATCCCACATATAAAAAGTCACACTTGTGTGGAAGCAAACATCAGGCAAATGTTCCACGGCTACTCAGAAAATGATTCAATTCTTGCAAATCAAAATGCCAGTGTTCATTCACTTCTGTGGGAGAAATAGAGCTACCTTGCTTGAGCTCCATGGACAGGTGTCTACCTGTGGAAAACACATGAAAACTGAGCAGAAATCCTGGCTGAAAGCAAGATACCCTGCCACAACCTGAGCCCACAAGCACTTAAGCCTTGAGTTCCTCATGCAGTTGGACCCAGACCTTGTCTGGTGCACCAAGAGATGAAACTCACAACAAGCACTGCTGGGATTTGAACCCGGGATCTCCTGTTTACAAGACAAGTGCAAGCCACAGCAAACAAGGTTATGGCTGATCTCCAGCCATAGTCCTAATAAGCATATCACAACAGTCAGGGGAGAGGAATTAAAATCCACATGCCATGCACATCTAAAAGCAAGCAAGCCTTCATCAGATTGCTGTTGTGGACTTTGGCTCTTTGTCCCATAAGGATTGCGTGAATCAATGTCGTAACCTTTTGTTGAAGCTGGAGTTGAGCTGAGGCCTTGATTCGGGAGAAATGGGCAGAAACATGTGGAAAACAATGATATTTCTTAAATTCAGCTGACAAGTCATTCAATCAAATATGGCACATAGGAAAGTGCATCTTGAACAGGGATTCCTGACCAAAGATTTCATTTTAGACATGGGGTGTGGATGAAAAGAAGGTAACAAGTTAGTGACTCTGGTGGGACTCGAACCCACAATCTTTGAATAGCTCCACAGCTGAGTCTAGAAGTCCAATGCGCTACCCATTGCGCCACAGAGCCAACCAGGGTGTTGTTTTTTTTCACGCTCTCCAAGACTCATGGATGCTCGAGTTCATTAGGCAGATGCTTTTCTGTTGCTACTAATCAAATTCCACCAAATGCAAACAACTATGGCAGGTGCTGATCCCACAAGCTGTCAACAGCGTCGAGAGAATGCCTTGATTTCACCATGGAATTTGCCACAGAACCCTGTCTGACTTGCAAAGTTATTCAACTCTGGCTGTAAGAAAGGCAAGAAAGGGATAGCTTTCGCACCAACAGATGATTGTTGCAGTAGACACTGCTTGGATGGCACTGTAGCATGGAGACCTCATCATATACACACTAGAGTAAGCGCTAGATAACATATTAAATAAGGTATCTTCTTATCACCCATAGATTGAACGTTTAGTGGTGTAAGGTCCTACAAATCCGAGACATCATGTTACCACACGATCCTCTCCTGGGATCTCCTGTTTACTAGACGTCTCTGCACATGGTTGTGTTGTTGAGGCAAAGCACTGAGCTGGGTGCCAAAATGAAGGCTACAAGTTCTGAGCTGAACTTCATTTTCACAGATACTGAAAAATTCTTTTGAGATCTTCCACCGCATGTTTGAATGCAGAAGTCAAGGAATCAGCTTCTGGTTGACGATGGAGTATGAAAAGTTGTCTTGTTTATGATTTATAGGTTTATTTCATCTTTCTTACTGTATTTTGCAGCATTGCCCATAGATGGTTGCAGAGGCTGCTCTCTAAACTTCTTTGCTGTTTTGCTAAGGTAAAACGTGAACATGGTTCCTGTCTGAAGCCTAAAAATCCTGAACTTAAGCCAACCGATACACTTGCGTGTATTGGAAAGATCCAAGGCTTGCTTTGGGGAGGAGGTCAAGTCATGAAATGAGAATCCTGCCGATTACGTCTGTTATTCAAGCTGCCCGTAGACATCCGATCGGTTATATGAGTGCGTGGCCAGCGACCTGTAATCCGTGCAAGACGTGACTTTTCTAGAGCCTGCCGTGTCAGGATGGCCGAGCGGTCTAAGGCGCTGCGTTCAGGTCGCAGTCTCCCCTGGAGGCGTGGGTTCAAATCCCACTTCTGACAAGAGCCCCTTTTCTTTGTTGCGTTTAGGAAATCGTGTATGGATCTGAATCAACAACCTTGACCTCTCACAGCATAGCTTTGCTTGCAAGCGAAGAAGTTTGGACTTTTCTTCATCAAGCGCTTGCTTCTTCGATTTTTTTGGACGATGTAGACATGGTTGTGTTGTTGAGGCAAAGCCCGGAGCAGGGTGCCGAAATGAAGGCTACAGGTTCTGAGCTGAACTTCCTTTTCACGGATGCTGAAAAATTCTTTTGAGATGTCCCAGCACATGTTTGATTGCTGAAGTCAATGAATCAGCTTCTCTTTGACGATTGGGTATGAAAAGTTGTCATTGTTCATGATTCATAGGTTCATTTCATCTTTCTGTCTGTATTTTGCAGCATGGCCCATAGATGGTTAAAGACATGTCCCAGTCTGCGTCATCAAGTGCATCCTGTAACGCGGCCACTGATTGGTCCGTCTAGCGCGCGACCTCCCCCTGAACCCGCACTTCCTGTTTCTGCCTTTGTTTGTATTTTGGCATGAGGAAGATAGCGGCATGGTCAGATTTACCAAACGGTGGACGAGATTGTGCCCTGTAGCCGTCCTTGACTGTAGTTTAGCAGTGGTACAGTGTCCTTTTGCCCCTGGTGGGACAGGTGATATGCTGATGAAAGTTTGGCGCTTCGCGTTTAAGGTTGGCACTGTTAAAGTCCACCGCCACAATAAGCGCAGCGTCACGGTGTTGTGTCTGGTGCTGTGTGAGTGCCTCATGCAGCTCGCATAAGGCAGCCTCCGTGTCCACTTAAGGCAGGATATAAACGGTGCTGATTATTACCGATGTAAATTTCCGAGGTAAATAAAAAGGAGGACACATGATGGACAGTAGTTCCACGTTTGGAGTGCAGGAGCGTGCGAGAGGAACAACGCTCCTGCTGTTGGAAAAAAGTTGGAAATTGTGGGAATCCTTGGCATGTAGTCTGCAATTTCCAATTTTCTGCCCTTGAGAATTCCTTAATCCAAGCTAGCCCTCTTAATCGTTTCGAACAACTTGTGCCAAATGCTCTTTTTTCCTAAGCACCAATAGAAGGTTACGCCTGAACAGGGACTTGAACCCTGGACCCTCAGATTAAAAGTCTGATGCTCTACCGACTGAGCTATCCAGGCTCTGGAAGTTGTGCCATCCCTCACAAAAAGCAGTTTTACCCATCCTTTCCCAATGCTCGTCCATTGTTTGCCACATTTGAAGAAACCAAGCACTTGTGAGATCAATCGAACTGTTAAGATTTCTGTTTAAC
>NC_071104.1:5092500-5115000 GCF_024256425.1 Clarias gariepinus
GAAGAAACCAAGCACTTGTGAGATCAATCGAACTGTTAAGATTTCTGTTTAACTGCCATGTTTTCAACATTCTCTTCCCTAACAAGAGGATTCTGACCTTCACATACAGTGAAAGTTGTTACCAGGATCACTCTTCTGAACAGCCCTGCTTCTAAAGTCTTATCTTGGATGAATGAATGTCTTTTATGCCCATGGGATGTGAATTCCTTTAAAAAGATCAGCATTATCGACCAAGGTTGGCCTTCTGGACAAGGAGACCACATGACTCATTTTCAAGTCTATTTCATTTACGACCAGGGACTGAAGCCACAGACCCTGAGATTAAAAGACTAGTGCGCTACCGACTGAGAAATACAGCCAACTCGGTCGTTATTCTTTTGCAGCCGACACCGTTCTTCACATTTTCTACAGTTTTGCACACACACTTTTTCAACATTCTTCTCTGATCAAATGGATCGTCTACTCTGGATCAGACAAAGACATCCACATCGGATAGTAGTAGCTTTCAGCAACTTATCACTGTATGCTTTCCTAGAAAATGGGCACAAGGGAGCTTTCAGTAATGTATTTTTATGTATACATATACAGTGGTGTGAAAAACTATTTGCCCCCTTCCTGAATTCTTATTCTTTTGCATGTTTGTCACACTTAAATGTTTCTGATCATCAAACACATTTAACTATTAGTCAAAGATAACACAAGTAAACACAAAATGCAGTTTTTAAATGATGGTTTTTATTATTTAGGGAGAAAAAAAATCCAAACCTACATGGCCCTGTGTGAAAAAGTAATTGCCCCCTGAACCTAATAACTGATTGGGCCACCCTTAGCAGCAATAACTGCAATCAAGTGTTTGCGATAACTTGCAACTAGTCTTTTACAGAGCTCTGGAGGAATTTTGGCCCACTCATCTTTGCAGAATTGTTGTAATTCAGCTTTATTTGAGGGTTTTCTAGCATGAACCGCCTTTTTAAGGTCATGCCACAACATCTCAATAGGATTCAGGTCAGAACTTTGACTAGGCCACTCCAAAGTCTTCATTTTGTTTTTCTTCAGCCATTCAGAGGTGGATTTGCTGGTGTGTTTTGGGTCATTGTCCTGCTGCAGCACCCAAGATCGCTTCAGCTTGAGTTGACGAACAGATGGCCGGACATTCTCCTTCAGGATTTTTTGGTAGACAGTAGAATTCATGGTTCCATCTATCACAGCAAGCCATCCAGGTCCTGAAGCAGCAAAACAACCCCAGACCATCACACTACCACCCCCATATTTTACTGTTGGTATGGTGTTCTTTTTCTGAAATGCTGTGTTACTTTTACGCCAGATGTAACGGGACACGCACCTTCCAAAAAGTTAAACTTTTGTCTTGTCGGTCCACAAGGTATTTTCCCAAAAGTCTTGGCAATCATTGAGATGTTTTTTAGCAAAATTGAGACGAGCCTTAATGTTCTTTTTGCTTAAGTGGTTTGCGCCTTGGAAATCTGCCATGCAGGCCGTTTTTGCCCAGTCTCTTTCTTTTGGTGGAGTCGTGAACACTGACCTTAATTGAGGCAAGTGAGGCCTGCAGTTCTTTAGTTGTTGTCCTGGGGTCTTTTGTGGCCTCTCGGATGAGTTGTCTCTGCGCTCTTGGGGTAATTTTGGTCGGCTGGCCATTCCTGGGAAGGTTCACCACTGTTCCATGTTTTTGCCATTTGTGGATGATGGCTCTCACTGTGGTTCGCTGGAGTCCCAAGGCTTTTGAAATGGCTTTATAACCTTTACCAGCCTGATAGATCTCAATTACTTTTGTTTTTCTAATTTTTTTCTGAATTTCTTTGGATCTTGGCATAATGTCTAGCTTTTGAGGTGCTTTTGGTCTACTTCTCTGTGTCAGGTAGCTCCTATTTAAGTGATTTTTTGATTGAAACAGGTGTGGCAGTAATCAGGCCTGGGGGTGACTACAGAAATTGAACTTTTAACTGTGATAAACCACAGTTAAGTTATTTTTTAACAAGGGGGGGCAATTACTTTTTCACACAGGGCCATGTAGATTTGGAGTTTTTTTTCTCCCTTAATAACATAATCTTCATTTAAAAACTGCATTTTGTGTTCAATTATGTTATCTTTGACTAATAGTTAACGGTTTTTGATGAGCAGAAACATTTAAGTGTGACAAACATGCAAAAGAATAAGAAATCAGGAAGGGGGCAAATAGTTTTTCACACCACTGTATTTATATAAATTGAAGTGCAGTGTGTAGTGCAATGTTGGGCAATTGGGCCATGTATAATTTGCAATATAGCTAATGACCTAAGGATGCACAAGACTGTAAACTTGGCTAATCAGAAAGCTTGGGCATTGTGTGACTTTAACCCATGAGCTGTTAAGGGTCTGACATAAAGCAAAGATTTCTTTTTTTCCACAGAAACCAGTCTGACCTGCATAGCAACAGAAGTGCACAGTGAGAGGCACTGCTGGGATTCGAACCCAGGATCTCCTGTTTACTAGACAGGCACTTTAACCAACTAAGCCACAGCGCCACAGCCATAGAACCTTCCACTCTCGCATACTGCCACAAACTCGTATCTGAGATGCTCCGGCACAGGAACTTGACTATCAAGCTAAGATTGTCTCCATTGGCATGCAGCATGATAGGACCATGAATGAAGTCCCACAGTGCTATACCATGCTTCACAGAGCACGCCAAAACTGCCAGTCATGGTATTTCAACTCAGGTTGTTCCAAGTTCATTGCAGCCAAAGATCATGCCTGTTGCAGTAGATTTCAGGCTTGCAAAAATGAACAAACTTCAAACACAAGGTATGTTATATATTTGCAACTGGCATACAGTTTACAGCAAAAAAATATGTATATATATACTAGCTTATTGACAGCCATTGTCTTCATATAAATGTGACCAAATGTAAGTCGGTAGAGTGAAACGTCCCACATATAAAAAGTCACACTTGTGTGGAAGCAAACATCAGGCAAATGTTCCACGGCTACTCAGAAAATGATTCAATTCTTGCAAATCAAAATGCCAGTGTTCGTTCACTTCTGTGGGAGGAATAGAGCTACCTTGCTTGAGCTCCATGGACAGGTGTCTACCTGTGGAAAACACATGAAAACTGAGCAGAAATCCTGGCTGAAAGCAAGATACCCTGCCACAACCTGAGCCCACAAGCACTTAAGCCTTGAGTTCCTCATGCAGTTGGACCCAGACCTTGTCTGGTGCACCAAGAGATGAAACTCACAACAAGCACTGCTGGGATTTGAACCCGGGATCTCCTGTTTACAAGACAGGTGCAAGCCACAGCAAACAAGGTTATGGCTGATCTCCAGCCATAGTCCTAACAAGCATATCACAACAGTCAGGGGAGAGGAATTAAAATCCACATGCCATGCACATCTAAAAGCAAGCAAGCCTTCATCAGATTGCTGTTGTGGACTTTGGCTCTTTGTCCCATAAGGATTGCGTGAATCAATGGCGTAACCTTTTGTTGAAGCTGGAGTTGAGCTGAGGCCTTGATTTGGGACAAATGGGCAGAAACATGTGGAAAACAATGATATTTCTTAAATTCAGCTGACAAGTCATTCAATCAAATATGGCACATAGGAAAGTGCATCTTGAACAGGGATTCCTGACCAAAGATTTCATTTTAGACATGTGAATGAAAAGAAGGTAACAAGTTAGTGACTCTGGTGGGACTCGAACCCACAACCTTTGAATAGCTCCACAGCTGAGTCTAGAAGTCCAATGCGCTATCCATTGCGCCACAGAGCCAACCGTGGTGTTGTATTTTTTCAGGCTCTCCAAGACTCATGGATGCTCGAGTTCATTAGGCAGATGCTTTTCTGTTGCTACTAATCAAATTCCACCAAATGCAAACAACTATGGCAGGTGCTGATCCCACAGGCTGTCAACAGCATCGAGAGAATGCCTTGATTTCACCATGGAATTTGCCACAGAACCCTGTCTGACTTGCAAAGTTATTCAACTCTGGCTGTAAAAAAGGCAAGAAAGGGATAGCTTTCGCATCAACAGATGATTGTTGCAGTAGACACTGCTTGGATAGCACTGTAGCATGGAGACCTCATCATATACACACTAGAGTAAGCGCTAGATAACATATTAAATAAGGTATCTTCTTATCACCCATAGATTGAACGTTTAGTGGTGTAAGGTCCTACAAATCCGAGACATCATGTTACCACACGATCCTCTCCTGGGATCTCCTGTTTACTAGACGTCTCTGCACATGGTTGTGTTGTTGAGGCAAAGCACTGAGCTGGGTGCCAAAATGAAGGCTACAAGTTCTGAGCTGAACTTCATTTTCACAGATACTGAAAAATTCTTTTGAGATGTTCCACCGCATGTTTGAATGCAGAAGTCAAGGAATCAGCTTCTGGTTGACGATGGAGTATGAAAAGTTGTCTTGTTTATGATTTATAGGTTTATTTCATCTTTCTCACTGTATTTTGCAGCATTGCCCATAGATGGTTGCAGAGGCTGCTCTCTAAACTTCTTTGCTGTTTTGCTAAGGTAAAACGTGAACATGGTTCGTGTCTGAAGCCTAAAAATCCTGAACTTAAGCCAACCGATACACTTGCGTGTATTGGAAAGATCCAAGGCTTGCTTTGGGGAGGAGGTCAAGTCATGAAATGAGACGTGGCAAAAGTTTATTCAACCACAGGCCCACGCTAAGTTCGCACACGTGATGTAGTCGTGGCCGAGTGGTTAAGGCGATGGACTAGAAATCCATTGGGGTCTCCCCGCGCAGGTTCGAATCCTGCCGATTACGTCTGTTATTTTGCACAAGAAAGACATGTTGCAACTCATTGTGTTGTGGCTGTGATTTGTAACAAATTTCCTCATGCCCTTAATAGTTGGTGCTTTCTCGAAGACATAATAGTGACATCCTGGCCCCTTTTTACCCTCAATAGCTGCTGCTTTGTTGGAGAAATCCTGTCACCCCTTCCCAACGTTGAATTGTCTTCCAATGACAAGCTGCCCGTAGACATCCGATCGGTTATACGAGTGCGTGGCCAGCGACCTGTAATCCATGCAAGACGTGACTTTTCTAGAGCCTGCCGTGTCAGGATGGCCGAGCGGTCTAAGGCGCTGCGTTCAGGTCGCAGTCTCCCCTGGAGGCGTGGGTTCAAATCCCACTTCTGACAAGAGCCCCTTCTCTTTGTTGCGTTTAGGAAATCGTGTATGGATCTGAATCAACAACCTTGACCTCTCACAGCATAGCTTTGCTTGCAAGCAAAGAAGTTTGGACTTTTCTTCATCAAGCGCTTGCTTCTTCGATTTTTTGGACGATGTAGACATGGTTGTGTTGTTGAGGCAAAGCTCGGAGCAGGGTGCCAAAATGAAGGCTACAGGTTCTGAGCTGAACTTCCTTTTTACGGATGCTGAAAAATTCTTTTGAGATGTCCCAGCACATGTTTGATTGCTGAAGTCAAGGAATCAGCTTCTCTTTGACGATTGGGTATGAAAAGTTGTCATTGTTCATGATTCATAGGTTCATTTCATCTTTCTGTCTGTATTTTGCAGCATGGCCCATAGATGGTTAAAGACATGTCCCAGTCTGCGTCATCAAGTGCATCCTGTAACGCGGCCACTGATTGGTCCGTCCAGCGCGCGACCTCCCTCTGAACCCGCACTTCCTGTTTCTGCCTTTGTTTGTATTTTGGCATGAGGAAGATAGCGGCATGGTCAGATTTACCAAACGGTGGACGAGATTGTGCCCTGTAGCCGTCCTTGACTGTAGTGTAGCAGTGGTCCAGTGTCCTTTTGCCCCTGGTGGGACAGGTGATATGCTGATGAAAGTTTGGCGCTTCGCGTTTAAGGTTGGCACTGTTAAAGTCCACCGCCACTATAAGCGCAGCGTCACGGTGTTGTGTCTGGTGCTGTGTGAGTGCCTCATGCAGCTCGCATAAGGCAGCCTCCGTGTCCACTTAAGGCAGGATATAAACGGTGCTGATTATTACCGATGTAAATTTCCGAGGTAAATAAAAAGGAGGACACATGATGGACAGTAGTTCCACGTTTGGAGTGCAGGAGCGTGCGAGAGGAACAACGCTCCTGCTGTTGCACCAGCTGCTATTGACCATTAAACACACGCCGCCTCCCCTTGACTTTCCTAAGTCCTGTGTCCTGTCCATGCGGTGAACGGAGAAGAACTCGGCCGGCTGGATGACGTGGTCCGGCACCGCTGGGTTCAGCCATTTCTCGGTAAAGCAGAGGAGATTGCAGTCCCGAATGTCTCTCTGGAACTTTATCCTGGCCCTGAGGTCATCGAGTTTGTTCTCCAGTGACTTGACATCGTGACGGCAGCCGACCTCACTGGCGCCATCTTGCGCCTTCCTGAGCATAAGACAATCTCCTAAGAGTAAGTTGGAAATTGTGGAAATCCTTGGCAAGTAGTCTGCAATTTCCAATTTTCTGCCCTTGAGAATTCCTTAATCCAAGCTAGCCCTCTTAATCGCTTCGAACAACTTGTGCCAAATGCTCTTTTTTCCTAAGCACCAATAGAAGGTAACGCCTGCACAGGGACTTGAACCCTGGACCCTCAGATTAAAAGTCTGATGCTCTACCGACTGAGCTATCCAGGCTCTGGAAGTTGTGCCATCCCTCACAAAAAGCAGTTTTATCCATCTTTTCCCAATGCTCGTCCATTGTTTGCCACATTTGAAGAAACCAAGCACTTGTGAGATCAATCGAACTGTTAAGATTTCTGTTTAACTGCCATGTTTTCAACATTCTCTTCCCTAACAAGAGGATTCTGACCTTCACATACAGTGAAAGTTGTTACCAGGATCACTCTTCTGAACAGCCCTGCTTCTAAAGTCTTATCTTGGATGAATGAATGTCTTTTATGCCCATGGGATGTGAATTCCTTTAAAAAGATCAGCATTATCGACCAAGGTTGGCCTTCTGGACAAGGAGACCACATGACTCATTTTCAAGTCTATTTCATTTACGACCAGGGACTGAAGCCACAGACCCTGAGATTAAAAGACTAGTGCGCTACCGACTGAGAAATACAGCCAACTCGGTCGTTATTCTTTTGCAGCCGACACCGTTCTTCACATTTTCTACAGTTTTGCACACACACTTTTTCAACATTCTTCTCTGATCAAATGGATCGTCTACTCTGGATCAGACAAAGACATCCACATCGGATAGTAGTAGCTTTCAGCAACTTATCACTGTATGCTTTCCTAGAAAATGGGCACAAGGGAGCTTTCAGTAATGTATTTTTATGTATACATATATTTATATAAATTGAAGTGCAGTGTGTAGTGCAATGT
Organism: Clarias gariepinus; assembly: GCF_024256425.1. Lineage (NCBI taxonomy): Eukaryota > Metazoa > Chordata > Actinopteri > Siluriformes > Clariidae > Clarias > Clarias gariepinus. The sequence continues at coordinate 5,099,797 of NC_071104.1, forward strand.
TGGGCAATTGGGCCATGTATAATTTGCAATATAGCTAATGACCTAAGGATGCACAAGACTGTAAACTTGGCTAATCAGAAAGCTTGGGCATTGTGTGACTTTAACCCATGAGCTGTTAAGGGTCCGACATAAAGCAAAGATTTCTTTTTTTCCACAGAAACCAGTCTGACCTGCATAGCAACAGAAGTGCACAGTGAGAGGCACTGCTGGGATTCGAACCCAGGATCTCCTGTTTACTAGACAGGCACTTTAACCAACTAAGCCACAGCGCCACAGCCATAGAATCTTCCACTCTCGCATACTGCCACAAACTCGTATCTGAGATGCTCCGGCACAGGAACTTGACTATCAAGCTAAGATTGTCTTTATTGGCATGCAGCATGATAGGACCATGAATGAAGTCCCACAGTGCTATACCATGCTTCACAGAGCACGCCAAAACTGCCAGTCATGGTATTTCAACTCAGGTTGTTCCAAGTTCATTGCAGCCAAAGATCATGCCTGTTGCAGTAGATTTCAGGCTTGCAAAAATGAACAAACTTCAAACACAAGGTATGTTATATATTTGCAACTGGCATACAGTTTACAGCAAAAAAATATGTATATATATACTAGCTTATTGACAGCCATTGTCTTCATATAAATGTGACCAAATGTAAGTCGGTAGAGTGAAACATCCCACATATAAAAAGTCACACTTGTGTGGAAGCAAACATCAGGCAAATGTTCCACGGCTACTCAGAAAATGATTCAATTCTTGCAAATCAAAATGCCAGTGTTCGTTCACTTCTGTGGGAGAAATAGAGCTACCTTGCTTGAGCTCCATGGACAGGTGTCTACCTGTGGAAAACACATGAAAACTGAGCAGAAATCCTGGCTGAAAGCAAGATACCCTGCCACAACCTGAGCCCACAAGCACTTAAGCCTTGAGTTCCTCATGCAGTTGGACCCAGACCTTGTCTGGTGCACCAAGAGATGAAACTCACAACAAGCACTGCTGGGATTTGAACCCGGGATCTCCTGTTTACAAGACAAGTGCAAGCCACAGCAAACAAGGTTATGGCTGATCTCCAGCCATAGTCCTAATAAGCATATCACAACAGTCAGGGGAGAGGAATTAAAATCCACATGCCATGCACATCTAAAAGCAAGCAAGCCTTCATCAGATTGCTGTTGTGGACTTTGGCTCTTTGTCCCATAAGGATTGCGTGAATCAATGTCGTAACCTTTTGTTGAAGCTGGAGTTGAGCTGAGGCCTTGATTCGGGAGAAATGGGCAGAAACATGTGGAAAACAATGATATTTCTTAAATTCAGCTGACAAGTCATTCAATCAAATATGGCACATAGGAAAGTGCATCTTGAACAGGGATTCCTGACCAAAGATTTCATTTTAGACATGGGGTGTGGATGAAAAGAAGGTAACAAGTTAGTGACTCTGGTGGGACTCGAACCCACAATCTTTGAATAGCTCCACAGCTGAGTCTAGAAGTCCAATGCGCTACCCATTGCGCCACAGAGCCAACCAGGGTGTTGTTTTTTTTCACGCTCTCCAAGACTCATGGATGCTCGAGTTCATTAGGCAGATGCTTTTCTGTTGCTACTAATCAAATTCCACCAAATGCAAACAACTATGGCAGGTGCTGATCCCACAAGCTGTCAACAGCGTCGAGAGAATGCCTTGATTTCACCATGGAATTTGCCACAGAACCCTGTCTGACTTGCAAAGTTATTCAACTCTGGCTGTAAGAAAGGCAAGAAAGGGATAGCTTTCGCACCAACAGATGATTGTTGCAGTAGACACTGCTTGGATGGCACTGTAGCATGGAGACCTCATCATATACACACTAGAGTAAGCGCTAGATAACATATTAAATAAGGTATCTTCTTATCACCCATAGATTGAACGTTTAGTGGTGTAAGGTCCTACAAATCCGAGACATCATGTTACCACACGATCCTCTCCTGGGATCTCCTGTTTACTAGACGTCTCTGCACATGGTTGTGTTGTTGAGGCAAAGCACTGAGCTGGGTGCCAAAATGAAGGCTACAAGTTCTGAGCTGAACTTCATTTTCACAGATACTGAAAAATTCTTTTGAGATCTTCCACCGCATGTTTGAATGCAGAAGTCAAGGAATCAGCTTCTGGTTGACGATGGAGTATGAAAAGTTGTCTTGTTTATGATTTATAGGTTTATTTCATCTTTCTGACTGTATTTTGCAGCATTGCCCATAGATGGTTGCAGAGGCTGCTCTCTAAACTTCTTTGCTGTTTTGCTAAGGTAAAACGTGAACATGGTTCCTGTCTGAAGCCTAAAAATCCTGAACTTAAGCCAACCGATACACTTGCGTGTATTGGAAAGATCCAAGGCTTGCTTTGGGGAGGAGGTCAAGTCATGAAATGAGAATCCTGCCGATTACGTCTGTTATTCAAGCTGCCCGTAGACATCCGATCGGTTATATGAGTGCGTGGCCAGCGACCTGTAATCCGTGCAAGACGTGACTTTTCTAGAGCCTGCCGTGTCAGGATGGCCGAGCGGTCTAAGGCGCTGCGTTCAGGTCGCAGTCTCCCCTGGAGCCGTGGGTTCAAATCCCACTTCTGACAAGAGCCCCTTCTCTTTGTTGCGTTTAGGAAATCGTGTATGGATCTGAATCAACAACCTTGACCTCTCACAGCATAGCTTTGCTTGCAAGCAAAGAAGTTTGGACTTTTCTTCATCAAGCGCTTGCTTCTTCGATTTTTTTGGACGATGTAGACATGGTTGTGTTGTTGAGGCAAAGCTCGGAGCAGGGTGCCAAAATGAAGGCTACAGGTTCTGAGCTGAACTTCCTTTTAACGGATGCTGAAAAATTCTTTTGAGATGTCCCAGCACATGTTTGATTGCTGAAGTCAATGAATCAGCTTCTCTTTGACGATTGGGTATGAAAAGTTGTCATTGTTCATGATTCATAGGTTCATTTCATCTTTCTGTCTGTATTTTGCAGCATGGCCCATAGATGGTTAAAGACATGTCCCAGTCTGCGTCATCAAGTGCATCCTGTAACGCGGCCACTGATTGGTCCGTCCAGCGCGCGACCTCCCCCTGAACCCGCACTTCCTGTTTCTGCCTTTGTTTGTATTTTGGCATGAGGAAGATAGCGGCATGGTCAGATTTACCAAACGGTGGACGAGATTGTGCCCTGTAGCCGTCCTTGACTGTAGTTTAGCAGTGGTACAGTGTCCTTTTGCCCCTGGTGGGACAGGTGATATGCTGATGAAAGTTTGGCGCTTCGCGTTTAAGGTTGGCACTGTTAAAGTCCACCGCCACAATAAGCGCAGCGTCACGGTGTTGTGTCTGGTGCTGTGTGAGTGCCTCATGCAGCTCGCATAAGGCAGCCTCCGTGTCCACTTAAGGCAGGATATAAACGGTGCTGATTATTACCGATGTAAATTTCCGAGGTAAATAAAAAGGAGGACACATGATGGACAGTAGTTCCACGTTTGGAGTGCAGGAGCGTGCGAGAGGAACAACGCTCCTGCTGTTGGAAAAAAGTTGGAAATTGTGGGAATCCTTGGCATGTAGTCTGCAATTTCCAATTTTCTGCCCTTGAGAATTCCTTAATCCAAGCTAGCCCTCTTAATCGTTTCGAACAACTTGTGCCAAATGCTCTTTTTTCCTAAGCACCAATAGAAGGTAACGCCTGAACAGGGACTTGAACCCTGGACCCTCAGATTAAAAGTCTGATGCTCTACCGACTGAGCTATCCAGGCTCTGGAAGTTGTGCCATCCCTCACAAAAAGCAGTTTTACCCATCCTTTCCCAATGCTCGTCCATTGTTTGCCACATTTGAAGAAACCAAGCACTTGTGAGATCAATCGAACTGTTAAGATTTCTGTTTAACTGCCATGTTTTCAACATTCTCTTCCCTAACAAGAGGATTCTGACCTTCACATACAGTGAAAGTTGTTACCAGGATCACTCTTCTGAACAGCTCTGCTTCTAAAGTCTTATCTTGGATGAATGAATGTCTTTTATGCCCATGGGATGTGAATTCCTTTAAAAAGATCAGCATTATCGACCAAGGTTGGCCTTCTGGACAAGGAGACCACATGACTCATTTTCAAGTCTATTTCATTTACAAACAGGGACTGAAGCCACAGACCCTGAGATTAAAAGACTAGTGCGCTACCGACTGAGAAATACAGCCAACTCGGTCGTTATTCTTTTGCAGCCGACACCGTTCTTCACATTTTCTACAGTTTTGCACACACACTTTTTCAACATTCTTCTCTGATCAAATGGATCGTCTACTCTGGATCAGACAAAGACATCCACATCGGATAGTAGTAGCTTTCAGCAACTTATCACTGTATGCTTTCCTAGAAAATGGGCACAAGGGAGCTTTCAGTAATGTATTTTTATGTATACATATATTTATATAAATTGAAGTGCAGTGTGTAGTGCAATGTTGGGCAATTGGGCCATGTATAATTTGCAATATAGCTAATGACCTAAGGATGCACAAGACTGTAAACTTGGCTAATCAGAAAGCTTGGGCATTGTGTGACTTTAACCCATGAGCTGTTAAGGGTCCGACATAAAGCAAAGATTTCTTTTTTTCCACAGAAACCAGTCTGACCTGCATAGCAACAGAAGCGCACAGTGAGAGGCACTGCTGGGATTCGAACCCAGGATCTCCTGTTTACTAGACAGGCACTTTAACCAACTAAGCCACAGCGCCACAGCCATAGAACCTTCCACTCGTATCTGAGATGCTCCGGCACAGGAACTTGACTATCAAGCTAAGATTGTCTCCATTGGCATGCAGCATGATAGGACCATGAATGAAGTCCCACAGTGCCATACCATGCTTCACAGAGCACGCCAAAACTGCCAGTCATGGTATTTCAACTCAGGTTGTTCCAAGTTCATTGCAGCCAAAGATCATGCCTGTTGCAGTAGATTTCAGGCTTGCAAAAATGAACAAACTTCAAACACAAGGTATGTTATATATTTGCAACTGGCATATAGTTTACAGCAAAAAAAAAAATATGTATATATATATATATATCCATATATACTAGCTTATTGACAGCCATTGTCTTCATATAAATGTGACCAAATGTAAGTCGGTAGAGTGAAACATCCCACATATAAAAAGTCACACTTGTGTGGAAGCAAACATCAGGCAAATGTTCCACGGCTACTCAGAAAATGATTCAATTCTTGCAAATCAAAATGCCAGTGTTCATTCACTTTTGTGGGAGAAATAGAGCTACCTTGCTTGAGCTCCATGGACAGGTGTCTACCTGTGGAAAACACATGAAAACTGAGCAGAAATCCTGGCTGAAAGCAAGATACCCTGCCACAACCTGAGCCCACAAGCACTTAAGCCTTGAGTTCCTCATGCAGTTGGACCCAGACCTTGTCTGGTGCACCAAGAGATGAAACTCACAACAAGCACTGCTGGGATTTGAACCCGGGATCTCCTGTTTACAAGACAAGTGCAAGCCACAGCAAACAAGGTTATGGCTGATCTCCAGCCATAGTCCTAACAAGCATATCACAACAGTCAGGGGAGAGGAATTAAAATCCACATGCCATGCACATCTAAAAGCAAGCAAGCCTTCATCAGATTGCTGTTGTGGACTTTGGCTCTTTGTCCAATAAGGATTGCGTGAATCAATGTCGTAACCTTTTGTTGAAGCTGGAGTTGAGCTGAGGCCTTGATTCGGGAGAAATGGGCAGAAACGTGGAAAACAATGATATTTCTTAAATTCAGCTGACAAGTCATTCAATCAAATATGGCACATAGGAAAGTGCATCTTGAACAGGGATTCCTGACCAAAGATTTCATTTTAGACATGGGGTGTGGATGAAAAGAAGGTAACAAGTTAGTGACTCTGGTGGGACTCGAACCCACAATCTTTGAATAGCTCCACAGCTGAGTCTAGAAGTCCAATGCGCTATCCATTGCGCCACAGAGCCAACCAGGGTGATGTTTTTTTTCACGCTCTCCAAGACTCATGGATGCTCGAGTTCATTAGGCAGATGCTTTTCTGTTGCTACTAATCAAATTCCACCAAATGCAAACAACTATGGCAGGTGCTGATCCCACAAGCTGTCAACAGCGTCGAGAGAATGCCTTGATTTCACCATGGAATTTGCCACAGAACCCTGTCTGACTTGCAAAGTTATTCAACTCTGGCTGTAAGAAAGGCAAGAAAGGGATAGCTTTCGCACCAACAGATGATTGTTGCAGTAGACACTGCTTGGATAGCACTGTAGCATGGAGACCTCATCATATACACACTAGAGTAAGCGCTAGATAACATATTAAATAAGGTATCTTCTTATCACCCATAGATTGAACGTTTAGTGGTGTAAGGTCCTACAAATCCGAGACATCATGTTACCACACGATCCTCTCCTGGGATCTCCTGTTTACTAGACGTCTCTGCACATGGTTGTGTTGTTGAGGCAAAGCACTGAGCTGGGTGCCAAAATGAAGGCTACAAGTTCTGAGCTGAACTTCATTTTCACAGATACTGAAAAATTCTTTTGAGATCTTCCACCGCATGTTTGAATGCAGAAGTCAAGGAATCAGCTTCTGGTTGACGATGGAGTATGAAAAGTTGTCTTGTTTATGATTTATAGGTATATTTCATCTTTCTCACTGTATTTTGCAGCATTGCCCATAGATGGTTGCAGAGGCTGCTCTCTAAACTTCTTTGCTGTTTTGCTAAGGTAAAACGTGAACATGGTTCCTGTCTGAAGCCTAAAAATCCTGAACTTAAGCCAACCGATACACTTGCGTGTATTGGAAAGATCCAAGGCTTGCTTTGGAGAGGAGGTCAAGTCATGAAATGAGACGTGGCAAAAGTTTATTCAACCACAGGCCCACGCTAAGTTCGCGCATGTGGTGTAGTCGTGGCCGAGTTGTTAAGGCGATGGACTAGAAATCCATTGGGGTCTCCCCGCGCAGGGTCGAATCCTGCTGATTACGTCTGTTATTTTGCACAAGAAAGACATGTTGCAACTCATTGTGTTGTAGCTGTGATTTGTAACAAATTTCCTCATGCCCTTAATAGTTGGTGCTTTCTCGAAGACATAATAGTGACATCCTGGCCCCTTTTTATCCTCAATAGCTGCTGCTTTGTTGGAGAAATCCTGTCACCCCTTCCCAACGTTGAATTGTCTTCCAATGACAAGCTGCCCGTAGACATCCGATCGGTTATACGAGTGCGTGGCCAGCGACCTGTAGTCCGTGCAAGACGTGACTTTTCAAAAGCCTGCCGTGTCAGGATGGCCGAGCGGTCTAAGGTGCTGCGTTCAGGTCGCAGTCTCCCCTGGAGGCGTGGGTTCAAATCCCACTTCTGACAAGAGCCCCTTCTCTTTGTTGCGTTTAGTAAATCGTGTATGGATCTGAATCAACAACCTTGACCTCTCACAGCATAGCTTTGCTTGCAAGCAAAGAAGTTTGGATTTTTCTTCATCAAGCGCTTGCTTCTTCGATTTTTTGGACGATGTAGACATGGTTGTGTTGTTGAGGCAAAGCTCGGAGCAGGGTGCCAAAATGAAGGCTACAGGTTCTGAGCTGAACTTCCTTTTTACGGATGCTGAAAAATTCTTTTGAGATGTCCCAGCACATGTTTGATTGCTGAAGTCAAGGAATCAGCTTCTCTTTGACGATTGAGTATGAAAAGTTGTCATTGTTCATGATTCATAGGTTCATTTTATCTTTCTGTCTGTATTTTGCAGCATGGCCCATAGATGGTTGAAGACATGTCCCAGTCTGCGCCATCAAGTGCATCCTGTAACGCGGCCACTGATTGGTTCGTCCAGCGCGCGACCTCCCTCTGAACCCGCACTTCCTGTTTCTGCCTTTGTTTGTATTTTGGCATGAGGAAGATAGCGGCATGGTCAGATTTACCAAACGGTGGACGAGATTGTGCCCTGTAGCCGTCCTTGACTGTAGTTTAGCAGTGGTACAGTGTCCTTTTGCCCCTGGTGGGACAGGTGATATGCTGATGAAAGTTTGGCGCTTCGCGTTTAAGGTTGGCACTGTTAAAGTCCACCGCCACTATAAGCGCAGCGTCACGGTGTTGTGTCTGGTGCTGTGTGAGTGCCTCATGCAGCTCGCATAAGGCAGCCTCCGTGTCCACTTAAGGCAGGATATAAACGGTGCTGATTATTACCGATGTAAATTTCCGAGGTAAATAAAAAGGAGGACACATGATGGACAGTAGTTCCACGTTTGGAGTGCAGGAGCGTGCGAGAGGAACAACGCTCCTGCTGTTGCACCAGCTGCTATTGACCATTAAACACACGCCGCCTCCCCTTGACTTTCCTAAGTCCTGTGTCCTGTCCATGCGGTGAACGGAGAAGAACTCGGCCGGCTGGATGACGTGGTCCGGCACCGCTGGGTTCAGCCATTTCTCGGTAAAGCAGAGGAGATTGCAGTCCCGAATGTCTCTCTGGAACTTTATCCTGGCCCTGAGGTCATCGAGTTTGTTCTCCAGTGACTTGACATCGTGACGGCAGCCGACCTCACTGGCGCCATCTTGCGCCTTCCTGAGCATAAGACAATCTCCTAAGAGTAAGTTGGAAATTGTGGAAATCCTTGGCAAGTAGTCTGCAATTTCCAATTTTCTGCCCTTGAGAATTCCTTAATCCAAGCTAGCCCTCTTAATCGCTTCGAACAACTTGTGCCAAATGCTCTTTTTTCCTAAGCACCAATAGAAGGTAACGCCTGAACAGGGACTTGAACCCTGGACCCTCAGATTAAAAGTCTGATGCTCTACCGACTGAGCTATCCAGGCTCTGGAAGTTGTGCCATCCCTCACAAAAAGCAGTTTTACCCATCTTTTCCCAATGCTCGTCCATTGTTTGCCACATTTGAAGAAACCAAGCACTTGTGAGATCAATCCAACTGTTAAGATTTCTGTTTAACTGCCATGTTTTCAACATTCTCTTCCCTAACAAGAGGATTCTGACCTTCACATACAGTGAAAGTTGTTACCAGGATCACTCTTCTGAACAGCCCTGCTTCTAAAGTCTTATCTTGGATGAATGAATGTCTTTTATGCCCATGGGATGTGAATTCCTTTAAAAAGATCAGCATTATCGACCAAGGTTGGCCTTCTGGACAAGGAGACCACATGACTCATTTTCAAGTCTATTTCATTTACGACCAGGGACTGAAGCCACAGACCCTGAGATTAAAAGACTAGTGCGCTACCGACTGAGAAATACAGCCAACTCGGTCGTTATTCTTTTGCAGCCGACACCGTTCTTCACATTTTCTACAGTTTTGCACACACACTTTTTCAACATTCTTCTCTGATCAAATGGATCGTCTACTCTGGATCAGACAAAGACATCCACATCGGATAGTAGTAGCTTTCAGCAACTTATCACTGTATGCTTTCCTAGAAAATGGGCACAAGGGAGCTTTCAGTAATGTATTTTTATGTATACATATACAGTGGTGTGAAAAACTATTTGCCCCCTTCCTGAATTCTTATTCTTTTGCATGTTTGTCACACTTAAATGTTTCTGATCATCAAACACATTTAACTATTAGTCAAAGATAACACAAGTAAACACAAAATGCAGTTTTTAAATGATGGTTTTTATTATTTAGGGAGAAAAAAAATCCAAACCTACATGGCCCTGTGTGAAAAAGTAATTGCCCCCTGAACCTAATAACTGATTGGGCCACCCTTAGCAGCAATAACTGCAATCAAGTGTTTGCGATAACTTGCAACTAGTCTTTTACAGAGCTCTGGAGGAATTTTGGCCCACTCATCTTTGCAGAATTGTTGTAATTCAGCTTTATTTGAGGGTTTTCTAGCATGAACCGCCTTTTTAAGGTCATGCCACAACATCTCAATAGGATTCAGGTCAGAACTTTGACTAGGCCACTCCAAAGTCTTCATTTTGTTTTTCTTCAGCCATTCAGAGGTGGATTTGCTGGTGTGTTTTGGGTCATTGTCCTGCTGCAGCACCCAAGATCGCTTCAGCTTGAGTTGACGAACAGATGGCCGGACATTCTCCTTCAGGATTTTTTGGTAGACAGTAGAATTCATGGTTCCATCTATCACAGCAAGCCATCCAGGTCCTGAAGCAGCAAAACAACCCCAGACCATCACACTACCACCCCCATATTTTACTGTTGGTATGGTGTTCTTTTTCTGAAATGCTGTGTTACTTTTACGCCAGATGTAACGGGACACGCACCTTCCAAAAAGTTAAACTTTTGTCTTGTCGGTCCACAAGGTATTTTCCCAAAAGTCTTGGCAATCATTGAGATGTTTTTTAGCAAAATTGAGACGAGCCTTAATGTTCTTTTTGCTTAAGTGGTTTGCGCCTTGGAAATCTGCCATGCAGGCCGTTTTTGCCCAGTCTCTTTCTTTTGGTGGAGTCGTGAACACTGACCTTAATTGAGGCAAGTGAGGCCTGCAGTTCTTTAGTTGTTGTCCTGGGGTCTTTTGTGGCCTCTCGGATGAGTTGTCTCTGCGCTCTTGGGGTAATTTTGGTCGGCTGGCCATTCCTGGGAAGGTTCACCACTGTTCCATGTTTTTGCCATTTGTGGATGATGGCTCTCACTGTGGTTCGCTGGAGTCCCAAGGCTTTGGAAATGGCTTTATAACCTTTACCAGCCTGATAGATCTCAATTACTTTTGTTTTTCTAATTTTTTTCTGAATTTCTTTGGATCTTGGCATAATGTCTAGCTTTTGAGGTGCTTTTGGTCTACTTCTCTGTGTCAGGTAGCTCCTATTTAAGTGATTTTTTGATTGAAACAGGTGTGGCAGTAATCAGGCCTGGGGGTGACTACAGAAATTGAACTTTTAACTGTGATAAACCACAGTTAAGTTATTTTTTAACAAGGGGGGGCAATTACTTTTTCACACAGGGCCATGTAGATTTGGAGTTTTTTTTCTCCCTTAATAACATAATCTTCATTTAAAAACTGCATTTTGTGTTCAATTATGTTATCTTTGACTAATAGTTAACGGTTTTTGATGAGCAGAAACATTTAAGTGTGACAAACATGCAAAAGAATAAGAAATCAGGAAGGGGGCAAATAGTTTTTCACACCACTGTATTTATATAAATTGAAGTGCAGTGTGTAGTGCAATGTTGGGCAATTGGGCCATGTATAATTTGCAATATAGCTAATGACCTAAGGATGCACAAGACTGTAAACTTGGCTAATCAGAAAGCTTGGGCATTGTGTGACTTTAACCCATGAGCTGTTAAGGGTCTGACATAAAGCAAAGATTTCTTTTTTTCCACAGAAACCAGTCTGACCTGCATAGCAACAGAAGTGCACAGTGAGAGGCACTGCTGGGATTCGAACCCAGGATCTCCTGTTTACTAGACAGGCACTTTAACCAACTAAGCCACAGCGCCACAGCCATAGAACCTTCCACTCTCGCATACTGCCACAAACTCGTATCTGAGATGCTCCGGCACAGGAACTTGACTATCAAGCTAAGATTGTCTCCATTGGCATGCAGCATGATAGGACCATGAATGAAGTCCCACAGTGCTATACCATGCTTCACAGAGCACGCCAAAACTGCCAGTCATGGTATTTCAACTCAGGTTGTTCCAAGTTCATTGCAGCCAAAGATCATGCCTGTTGCAGTAGATTTCAGGCTTGCAAAAATGAACAAACTTCAAACACAAGGTATGTTATATATTTGCAACTGGCATACAGTTTACAGCAAAAAAATATGTATATATATATACTAGCTTATTGACAGCCATTGTCTTCATATAAATGTGACCAAATGTAAGTCGGTAGAGTGAAACGTCCCACATATAAAAAGTCACACTTGTGTGGAAGCAAACATCAGGCAAATGTTCCACGGCTACTCAGAAAATGATTCAATTCTTGCAAATCAAAATGCCAGTGTTCGTTCACTTCTGTGGGAGGAATAGAGCTACCTTGCTTGAGCTCCATGGACAGGTGTCTACCTGTGGAAAACACATGAAAACTGAGCAGAAATCCTGGCTGAAAGCAAGATACCCTGCCACAACCTGAGCCCACAAGCACTTAAGCCTTGAGTTCCTCATGCAGTTGGACCCAGACCTTGTCTGGTGCACCAAGAGATGAAACTCACAACAAGCACTGCTGGGATTTGAACCCGGGATCTCCTGTTTACAAGACAGGTGCAAGCCACAGCAAACAAGGTTATGGCTGATCTCCAGCCATAGTCCTAACAAGCATATCACAACAGTCAGGGGAGAGGAATTAAAATCCACATGCCATGCACATCTAAAAGCAAGCAAGCCTTCATCAGATTGCTGTTGTGGACTTTGGCTCTTTGTCCCATAAGGATTGCGTGAATCAATGTCGTAACCTTTTGTTGAAGCTGGAGTTGAGCTGAGGCCTTGATTTGGGACAAATGGGCAGAAACATGTGGAAAACAATGATATTTCTTAAATTCAGCTGACAAGTCATTCAATCAAATATGGCACATAGGAAAGTGCATCTTGAACAGGGATTCCTGACCAAAGATTTCATTTTAGACATGTGAATGAAAAGAAGGTAACAAGTTAGTGACTCTGGTGGGACTCGAACCCACAACCTTTGAATAGCTCCACAGCAGAGTCTAGAAGTCCAATGCGCTATCCATTGCGCCACAGAGCCAACCGTGGTGTTGTATTTTTTCAGGCTCTCCAAGACTCATGGATGCTCGAGTTCATTAGGCAGATGCTTTTCTGTTGCTACTAATCAAATTCCACCAAATGCAAACAACTATGGCAGGTGCTGATCCCACAGGCTGTCAACAGCATCGAGAGAATGCCTTGATTTCACCATGGAATTTGCCACAGAACCCTGTCTGACTTGCAAAGTTATTCAACTCTGGCTGTAAAAAAGGCAAGAAAGGGATAGCTTTCGCATCAACAGATGATTGTTGCAGTAGACACTGCTTGGATAGCACTGTAGCATGGAGACCTCATCATATACACACTAGAGTAAGCGCTAGATAACATATTAAATAAGGTATCTTCTTATCACCCATAGATTGAACGTTTAGTGGTGTAAGGTCCTACAAATCCGAGACATCATGTTACCACACGATCCTCTCCTGGGATCTCCTGTTTACTAGACGTCTCTGCACATGGTTGTGTTGTTGAGGCAAAGCACTGAGCTGGGTGCCAAAATGAAGGCTACAAGTTCTGAGCTGAACTTCATTTTCACAGATACTGAAAAATTCTTTTGAGATGTTCCACCGCATGTTTGAATGCAGAAGTCAAGGAATCAGCTTCTGGTTGACGATGGAGTATGAAAAGTTGTCTTGTTTATGATTTATAGGTTTATTTCATCTTTCTCACTGTATTTTGCAGCATTGCCCATAGATGGTTGCAGAGGCTGCTCTCTAAACTTCTTTGCTGTTTTGCTAAGGTAAAACGTGAACATGGTTCGTGTCTGAAGCCTAAAAATCCTGAACTTAAGCCAACCGATACACTTGCGTGTATTGGAAAGATCCAAGGCTTGCTTTGGGGAGGAGGTCAAGTCATGAAATGAGACGTGGCAAAAGTTTATTCAACCACAGGCCCACGCTAAGTTCGCACACGTGATGTAGTCGTGGCCGAGTGGTTAAGGCGATGGACTAGAAATCCATTGGGGTCTCCCCGCGCAGGTTCGAATCCTGCCGATTACGTCTGTTATTTTGCACAAGAAAGACATGTTGCAACTCATTGTGTTGTGGCTGTGATTTGTAACAAATTTCCTCATGCCCTTAATAGTTGGTGCTTTCTCGAAGACATAATAGTGACATCCTGGCCCCTTTTTACCCTCAATAGCTGCTGCTTTGTTGGAGAAATCCTGTCACCCCTTCCCAACGTTGAATTGTCTTCCAATGACAAGCTGCCCGTAGACATCCGATCGGTTATACGAGTGCGTGGCCAGCGACCTGTAATCCATGCAAGACGTGACTTTTCTAGAGCCTGCCGTGTCAGGATGGCCGAGCGGTCTAAGGCGCTGCGTTCAGGTCGCAGTCTCCCCTGGAGGCGTGGGTTCAAATCCCACTTCTGACAAGAGCCCCTTCTCTTTGTTGCGTTTAGGAAATCGTGTATGGATCTGAATCAACAACCTTGACCTCTCACAGCATAGCTTTGCTTGCAAGCAAAGAAGTTTGGACTTTTCTTCATCAAGCGCTTGCTTCTTCGATTTTTTGGACGATGTAGACATGGTTGTGTTGTTGAGGCAAAGCTCGGAGCAGGGTGCCAAAATGAAGGCTACAGGTTCTGAGCTGAACTTCCTTTTTACGGATGCTGAAAAATTCTTTTGAGATGTCCCAGCACATGTTTGATTGCTGAAGTCAAGGAATCAGCTTCTCTTTGACGATTGGGTATGAAAAGTTGTCATTGTTCATGATTCATAGGTTCATTTCATCTTTCTGTCTGTATTTTGCAGCATGGCCCATAGATGGTTAAAGACATGTCCCAGTCTGCGTCATCAAGTGCATCCTGTAACGCGGCCACTGATTGGTCCGTCCAGCGCGCGACCTCCCTCTGAACCCGCACTTCCTGTTTCTGCCTTTGTTTGTATTTTGGCATGAGGAAGATAGCGGCATGGTCAGATTTACCAAACGGTGGACGAGATTGTGCCCTGTAGCCGTCCTTGACTGTAGTGTAGCAGTGGTCCAGTGTCCTTTTGCCCCTGGTGGGACAGGTGATATGCTGATGAAAGTTTGGCGCTTCGCGTTTAAGGTTGGCACTGTTAAAGTCCACCGCCACAATAAGCGCAGCGTCACGGTGTTGTGTCTGGTGCTGTGTGAGTGCCTCATGCAGCTCGCATAAGGCAGCCTCCGTGTCCACTTAAGGCAGGATATAAACGGTGCTGATTATTACCGATGTAAATTTCCGAGGTAAATAAAAAGGAGGACACATGATGGACAGTAGTTCCACGTTTGGAGTGCAGGAGCGTGCGAGAGGAACAACGCTCCTGCTGTTGCACCAGCTGCTATTGACCATTAAACACACGCCGCCTCCCCTTGACTTTCCTAAGTCCTGTGTCCTGTCCATGCGGTGAACGGAGAAGAACTCGGCCGGCTGGATGACGTGGTCCGGCACCGCTGGGTTCAGCCATTTCTCGGTAAAGCAGAGGAGATTGCAGTCCCGAATGTCTCTCTGGAACTTTATCCTGGCCCTGAGGTCATCGAGTTTGTTCTCCAGTGACTTGACATCGTGACGGCAGCCGA
>NC_071104.1:5120000-5167500 GCF_024256425.1 Clarias gariepinus
AGTCTGATGCTCTACCGACTGAGCTATCCAAGCTCTGGAAGTTGTGCCATCCCTCACAAAAAGCAGTGTTACCCATCCTTTCCCAATGCTCGTCCATTGTTTGCCACATTTGAAGAAACCAAGCACTTGTGAGATCAATCGAACTGTTAAGATTTCTGTTTAACTGCCATGTTTTCAACATTCTCTTCCCTAACAAGAGGATTCTGACCTTCACATACAGTGAAAGTTGTTACCAGGATCACTCTTCTGAACAGCCCTGCTTCTAAAGTCTTATCTTGGATGAATGAATGTCTTTTATGCCCATGGGATGTGAATTCCTTTAAAAAGATCAGCATTATCGACCAAGGTTGGCCTTCTGGACAAGGAGACCACATGACTCATTTTCAAGTCAATTTCATTTACAAACAGGGACTGAAGCCACAGACCCTGAGATTAAAAGACTAGTGCGCTACCGACTGAGAAATACAGCCAACTCGGTCGTTATTCTTTTGCAGCCGACACCGTTCTTCACATTTTCTACAGTTTTGCACACACACTTTTTCAACAATCTTCTCTGATCAAATGGATCGTCTACTCTGGATCAGACAAAGACATCCACATCGGATAGTAGTAGCTTTCAGCAACTTATCACTGTATGCTTTCCTAGAAAATGGGCACAAGGGAGCTTTCAGTAATGTATTTTTATGTATACATATATTTATATAAATTGAAGTGCAGTGTGTAGTGCAATGTTGGGCAATTGGGCCATGTATAATTTGCAATATAGCTAATGACCTAAGGATGCACAAGACTGTAAACTTGGCTAATCAGAAAGCTTGGGCATTGTGTGACTTTAACCCATGAGCTGTTAAGGGTCCGACATAAAGCAAAGATTTCTTTTTTTCCATAGAAACCAGTCTGACCTGCATAGCAACAGAAGTGCACAGTGAGAGGCACTGCTGGGATTCGAACCCAGGATCTCCTGTTTACTAGACAGGCACTTTAACCAACTAAGCCACAGCACCACAGCCATAGAACCTTCCACTCTCGCATACTGCCACAAACTCGTATCTGAGATGCTCCGGCACAGGAACTTGACTATCAAGCTAAGATTGTCTCCATTGGCATGCAGCATGATAGGACCATGAATGAAGTCCCACAGTGCCATACCATGCTTCACAGAGCACGCCAAAACTGCCAGTCATGGTATTTCAACTCAGGTTGTTCCAAGTTCATTGCAGCCAAAGATCATGCCTGTTGCAGTAGATTTCAGGCTTGCAAAAATGAACAAACTTCAAACACAAGGTATGTTATATATTTGCAACTGGCATACAGTTTACAGCAAAAAAATATGTATATATATATATATATATATATATATATATATATCCATATATACTAGCTTATTGACAGCCATTGTCTTCATATAAATGTGACCAAATGTAAGTCGGTAGAGTGAAACGTCCCACATATAAAAAGTCACACTTGTGTGGAAGCAAACATCAGGCAAATGTTCCACGGCTACTCAGAAAATGATTCAATTCTTGCAAATCAAAATGCCAGTGTTCGTTCACTTCTGTGGGAGGAATAGAGCTACCTTGCTTGAGCTCCATGGACAGGTGTCTACCTGTGGAAAACACATGAAAACTGAGCAGAAATCCTGGCTGAAAGCAAGATACCCTGCCACAACCTGAGCCCACAAGCACTTAAGCCTTGAGTTCCTCATGCAGTTGGACCCAGACCTTGTCTGGTGCACCAAGAGATGAAACTCACAACAAGCACTGCTGGATTTGAACCCGGGATCTCCTGTTTACAAGACAGGTGCAAGCCACAGCAAACAAGGTTATGGCTGATCTCCAGCCATAGCCCTAACAAGCATATCACAACAGTCAGGGGAGAGGAATTAAAATCCACATGCCATGCACATCTAAAAGCAAGCAAGCCTTCATCAGATTGCTGTTGTGGACTTTGGCTCTTTGTCCCATAAGGATTGCGTGAATCAATGTCGTAACCTTTTGTTGAAGCTGGAGTTGAGCTGAGGCCTTGATTCGGGACAAATGGGCAGAAACATGTGGAAAACAATGATATTTCTTAAATTCAGCTGACAAGTCATTCAATCAAATATGGCACATAGGAAAGTGCATCTTGAACAGGGATTCCTGACCAAAGATTTCATTTTAGACATGGGGTGTCGATGAAAAGAAGGTAGCGAGTTAGTGACTCTGGTGGGACTCGAACCCGCAACCTTTGAATAGCTCCACAGCTGAGTCTAGAAGTCCAATGCGCTATCCATTGCGCCACAGAACCAACCAGGGTGTTGTTTTTTTTTAGGCTCTCCAAGACTCATGGATGCTCGAGTTCATTAGGCAGATGCTTTTCTGTTGCTACTAATCAAATTCCACCAAATGCAAACAACTATGGCAGGTGCTGATCCCACAAGCTGTCAACAGCGTCGAGAGAATGCCTTGATTTCACCATGGAATTTGCCACAGAACCCTGTCTGACTTGCAAAGTTATTCAACTCTGGCTGTAAGAAAGGCAAGAAAGGGATAGCTTTCGCACCAACAGATGATTGTTGCAGTAGACACTGCTTGGATAGCACTGTAGCATGGAGACCTCATCATATACACACTAGAGTAAGCGCTAGATAACATATTAAATAAGGTATCTTCTTATCACCCATAGATTGAACGTTTAGTGGTGTAAGGTCCTACAAATCCGAGACATCATGTTACCACACGATCCTCTCCTGGGATCTCCTGTTTACTAGGCGTCTCTGCACATGGTTGTGTTGTTGAGGCAAAGCACTGAGCTGGGTGCCAAAATGAAGGCTACAAGTTCTGAGCTGAACTTCATTTTCACAGATACTGAAAAATTCTTTTGAGATCTTCCACCGCATGTTTGAATGCAGAAGTCAAGGAATCAGCTTCTGGTTGACGATGGAGTATGAAAAGTTGTCTTGTTTATGATTTATAGGTTTATTTCATCTTTCTCACTGTATTTTGCAGCATTGCCCATAGATGGTTGCAGAGGCTGCTCTCTAAACTTCTTTGCTGTTTTGCTAAGGTAAAACGTGAACATGGTTTCTGTCTGAAGCCTAAAAATCCTGAACTTAAGCCAACCGATACACTTGCGTGTATTGGAAAGATCCAAGGCTTGCTTTGGGGAGGAGGTCAAGTCATGAAATGAGACGTGGCAAAAGTTTATTCAACCACAGGCCCACGCTAAGTTCCCGCACGTGGTGTAGTCGTGGCCGAGTGGTTAAGGCGATGGACTAGAAATCCATTGGGGTCTCCCCGCGCAGGTTCGAATCCTGCCGATTACGTCTGTTATTTTGCACAAGAAAGACATGTTGCAACTCATTGTGTTGTGGCTGTGATTTGTAACAAATTTCCTCATGCCCTTAATAGTTGGTGCTTTCTCGAAGACATAATAGTGACATCCTGGCCCCTTTTTATCCTCAATAGCTGCTGCTTTGTTGGAGAAATCCTGTCACCCCTTCCCAACGTTGAATTGTCTTCCAATGACAAGCTGCCCGTAGACATCCGATCGGTTATATGAGTGCGTGGCCAGCGACCTGTAATCCGTGCAAGACGTGACTTTTCTAGAGCCTGCTGTGTCAGGATGGCCGAGCGGTCTAAGGCGCTGCGTTCAGGTTGCAGTCTCCCCTGGAGGCGTGGGTTCAAATCCCACTTCTGACAAGAGCCCCTTCTCTTTGTTGCGTTTAGGAAATCGTGTATGGATCTGAATCAACAACCTTGACCTCTCACAGCATAGCTTTGCTTGCAAGCAAAGAAGTTTGGACTTTTCTTCATCAAGCGCTTGCTTCTTCGATTTTTTGGACGATGTAGACATGGTTGTGTTGTTGAGGCAAAGCTCGGAGCAGGGTGCCAAAATGAAGGCTACAGGTTCTGAGCTGAACTTCCTTTTTACGGATGCTGAAAAATTCTTTTGAGATGTCCCAGCACATGTTTGATTGCTGAAGTCAAGGAATCAGCTTCTCTTTGACGATTGAGTATGAAAAGTTGTCATTGTTCATGATTCATAGGTTCATTTCATCTTTCTGTCTGTATTTTGCAGCATGGCCCATAGATGGTTGAAGACATGTCCCAGTCTGCGTCATCAAGTGCATCCTGTAACGCGGCCACTGATTGGTCCGTCCAGCGCGCGACCTCCCTCTGAACCCGCACTTCCTGTTTCTGCCTTTGTTTGTATTTTGGCATGAGGAAGATAGCGGCATGGTCAGATTTACCAAACGGTGGACGAGATTGTGCCCTGTAGCCGTCCTTGACTGTAGTGTAGCAGTGGTCCAGTGTCCTTTTGCCCCTGGTGGGACAGGTGATATGCTGATAAAAGTTTGGCGCTTCGCGTTTAAGGTTGGCACTGTTAAAGTCCACCGCCACAATAAGCGCAGCGTCACGGTGTTGTGTCTGGTGCTGTGTGAGTGCCTCATGCAGCTCGCATAAGGCAGCCTCCGTGTCCACTTAAGGCAGGATATAAACGGTGCTGATTATTACCGATGTAAATTTCCGAGGTAAATAAAAAGGAGGACACATGATGGACAGTAGTTCCACGTTTGGAGTGCAGGAGCGTGCGAGAGGAACAACGCTCCTGCTGTTGGAAAAAAGTTGGAAATCCTTGGCAAGTAGTCTGCAATTTCCAATTTTCTGCCCTTGAGAATTCCTTAATCCAAGCTAGCCCTCTTAATCGTTTCGAACAACTTGTGCCAAATGCTCTTTTTTCCTAAGCACCAATAGAAGGTAACGCCTGAACAGGGACTTGAACCCTGGACCCTCAGATTAAAAGTCTGATGCTCTACCGACTGAGCTATCCAGGCTCTGGAAGTTGTGCCATCCCTCACAAAAAGCAGTGTTACCCATCCTTTCCCAATGCTCGTCCATTGTTTGCCACATTTGAAGAAACCAAGCACTTGTGAGATCAATCGAACTGTTAAGATTTCTGTTTAACTGCCATGTTTTCAACATTCTCTTCCCTAACAAGAGGATTCTGACCTTCACATACAGTGAAAGTTGTTACCAGGATCACTCTTCTGAACAGCCCTGCTTCTAAAGTCTTATCTTGGATGAATGAATGTCTTTTATGCCCATGGGATGTGAATTCCTTTAAAAAGATCAGCATTATCGACCAAGGTTGGCCTTCTGGACAAGGAGACCACATGACTCATTTTCAAGTCTATTTCATTTACGACCAGGGACTGAAGCCACAGACCCTGAGATTAAAAGACTAGTGCGCTACCGACTGAGAAATACAGCCAACTCGGTCGTTATTCTTTTGCAGCTGACACCGTTCTTCACATTTTCTACATGTAAGGGCCATATTTCATTCTTGTGATTTGTTGTTATGTTTATCTTATTTCAGTTTATTAGTTAAGCATTAAGCATTAAGTATCATACATATAATTTGTATTGTGACATCATTTCATGGGTTGTTCTGTGACATCATCCCACAGTTATGCAGTTCCATGTCTATCACGCACGTGAGTTTTAGTTGTTGTTAAGACACGGAAGGATACAGAAAGGTTTGGAGCACACAAGCTTTTGACCGTGATAACGTGAGACAGTAAGCTAAAAGGAATACAGTAAAATAAGTTGTTGTAACTGTAATCTATCGAAGCTACAGAACACAGCAAGCGACTTGTCGTGACTACAGTGGATTTATGCAAGAAACTGTAACAACCGTTGTTTTTGATGTTGAAAATAAACAAGAGACAAAGAAATCAACGAAACGTCTGATGTCGTCAGTGACACTGTGTAACTAAAGACACGCGTCAGAACTTGTGAATAACATGCACCTACATTAAAGTCAAAAGCTTGGCTCCGCCGCAGAAATGAAGATAAGTGACTTAAGATTGTGAAGAGCGCGCGTGCGACTTCAAAAACGCGCATCAACCGAAACCGAAAGCGAGAAGAGGACTTGCCTGCCTTAAACTTCACCATGTCACACGGCGAGGACAACGCCGCTATCGCCGAATCTGAGCAGGTGATGGTGCTCGACGAACTGAAGAGCGCCAGAGAAGACAAGTGGAGTCAGTTGACTGTATTATACAATGAACTAGAGGCGCTTATGGACAATGCTTGTAATTTGCATGACGTTAAAGCCAAGCGCCGCCAATACAAAGCGCTGCTAAATGACTTTATTGAAAGTAATGTAACAGTGCGATCGTGCGCAAAGGATGAAGAGCGTGAAACCGATCAGCACCACTGGTTTCACCCTAGATTAACGCGCTGCTCAGAATTCATGGTAAGAGTGAAGTCGTGGATCGCGGACACTAGTAATCGCTTTAAGTTGTCTCAAACAGTTGACGATGGAGTTTCGCCAAACGACAGTGTGTCAATGGCGGAGCGTAAGACGCCCGCCCCCCAAAGGCACGGAAGCGTAACGTCAGCGGCATCCAAGAGGTCCTTAACGTCAGCAGCATCCGAAGCTCGACTAAAAAAGGCAGAAGCCAACAGAGCAGCTTTGCTGGCTAAAGCAGCAACTTTGAGAGATCGGCAGGCGCTGGAACTGGAGGAAGCACGATTAAAGGCTGAGGAAGAGCAATTGAAAGCACGATTAAAGGCTGAGGAAGAGCAATTGAAAGCAAGATTAAAGATTGAGGAAGAGCAATTGAAAGCACAACTAAAGGCTAAACAAGCACAATTAAAGGCACAAAAGGAAAGGCTGGAAATGGAAACGGCGCTTGCAATGGCCGATGCTGAACTAAATTCTTACCAGAACCGCAAAAAACAACATCCTGCCAGACGGAGCGTGGTCGTCGAAACGAGTGGTGCACGCCCCCCGGAACCAGAGCAAAATGACCACTGCAACCACAGTTCGGCAACGGAATACCTTGAGCTGCCATCACGCCTCCGAGCAACCCACTTAAGCATGCCAGTGAGTGCCAAACCCATAATGTCAAGCACCCTAATGGAACGGCCCACCCAAGGTAACGAACACTCACTTTACAACACTGACATAGTGGAGCCTCAGGGTAGGATGCCACTTCAGGCAGATCTTACAGAAATGTTTGCAAAGAGTCAGAGGCAACATTCCTTACCTCCGCACAACGTTCCTCCATTCTATGGTGACCCTCTTGAGTTCACGTCCTTCGTAAGAGCTTTTAAACATGCCATCGAAACCAACACTGATAGCAATCATGAAAGGCTGTTCTTTCTCGAGCAGTATACTGAAGGACAGCCTAGGGACCTAGTGAGAAGCTGCCAGCTCATGCCAGAACATCGTGGTTACGCAGAGGCTATGAAACTGTTACATGACAATTTCGGAAATAGACAAATAATCGCTACAACGCTGATGCAAAGGGCACTCAACTGGCCGGAAATAAAGTCAGAGGACGGAAAGTCGCTAAAAACTTTCTCCCTGTTCCTAGTAGAATGTTACAATACCATGTCAAGCATCAATTACATGGATGAGCTAGACAATGCTACCAACTTGAGAGGTGTTGCCTCAAAACTGCCCTACAAATTGCGTGAAAAATGGAGAAGCCACGTATACAAGTACGAGGAGCGCAATCAGGAAAGAGCTAAGATCGTGCAGCTGATGAAATTCGTAGAACGAGAAGCAAAGGTAATGTCCAACCCACTTTTTGGAGACCTGAACGTTTCGACTAGTGGTAAAAAACACAGCAGCAAATCCTCTCCAGGATTCAAGCAAAGAATTGAAGAAAAGAGGGGCAGCAGCTTTGCGACCGGCGTAAAACAGGTTGGTAAAAATCATAGAGACTCAATCACAGTAAAGAGTAGTGGTGCATTAGTTATTAGTGCCTTCACTAAACCTTGTGCATCCTGTGAGCAAGATCATACCCTAGACGAATGCCACAAGTTTAACATTGAGACATATAAGGTCAAATTGGACTTTCTAAAAAAAGAATGGATTCTGCTTTGGCTGTTTAGTAAAAGGACATTTAAGCAAAGACTGCACGAAGAAAATTACATGTCAGTTGTGCTCAAAGAAACATCCTCGCATGCTACACATTGCAGCAAAAGACACAGCTCAAGCGATCGCAAAGGCTGACGAAACCGAACCAGTTCAAACATTGCCTGTTGCAGCGAGTCACGAAACGAGTGCGTGTATCGGGGCTGGAGATGACTGTATTCTCTCCATAGTACCTGTTAAAATAAAGTCCAAGAAAGGCAACAAGACAGTAGAAGTATACGCCTTTATGGACCCAGGTAGCTCTGCTACCTTTTGTACAGAGTCACTAGCAAGGCGATTAAACATACAAGGTAAAAAAATTTACATCATGTTAAGCACCATGAACGCGAGGAAACAAGTAGAAAGTTACGTGCTTACTGACCTAGAGGTTAGCAGTCTGGAAGAAAACACCTTTATTGAACTCCCCAAAGTGTTCACACAAAAGAGTATCCCAGTCTCAGTGGAAAATATTCCACAACAGCACGACATTGATAAGTGGCCATACCTCAGCGAAGTAAAACTGCCTTACATTAATGCTGGAGTCGAAATTCTCATAGGTAACAAAGAGCACAGGCTCCTAGAACCATGGCGAGTGATTAACAGCAGGCATAATGGGCCATATGCAGTAAAGACTGCTCTCGGATGGACCATAAATGGACCTCTTCGAGAGTCGGTCGAGGAAGGCACATGTGACAATGAGCAAGTGAGCGTTGCAGTCAACAGAGTCTCCATCGAAAGTGTGGAACAAATGCTGATACAACAGTACAACCATGATTTTCCTGAACGGAACTGTGATGACAAAGCTGAGTTGTCATAAGAGGACTATCAGTTTTTAGACTCTGTAACTAACTCCCTGCAATTTACTGATAATCACTTCTACATCGGTCTCCCATTTAAGAAAGCAGCTATTCAAATGCCCAATAACCGAAGCGCGGCCATGCAGCGCGCACTGAACCTCAAACGGAAGTTTAAGCATAACCGCTCCTTTCACACAGAGTATCTAAACTTCATGAACGACATGTTTAAAAAGGGTCACGCAGTCAAGGTCCCCACACCCCACCTAAGTCGACAAGACGGGCAAGTGTGGTACATACCTCACCACGGTGTGTACCATCCTCAAAAGAAAAGGCTAAGGGTAGTCTTTGACTGTGCTGCCAGCTATCAGGGAATATCATTAAATAGCGAGCTTCTGCAGGGACCCGACCTGACAAACTCACTCATTGGGGTGCTCGCACGCTTTAGACAAGAAGAAGTTGCCATGATGGCAGATGTGGAAGCCATGTACTATCAGGTCAGAGTTCCGGAAAAGGACACAGACTTGTTGCGTTTCCTGTGGTGGCCGAATGGAGACATGAGTCAGGACTTGGTTGAGTATAAAATGGTTGTTCATTTGTTTGGTGCAAAATCATCTCCAAGTGTAGCTAACTTCGCCCTTAGGAAAACAGCAGAAGAAAACCGCAGCAATGCATCTGCCGAGGCAGTCAACACAGTACTTAAAAACTTTTATGTAGACGACTGCTTGAAGTCTGTCTCTAGTCATAGTCAAGCAGTTGCGCTATATAGTAATCTCACCAAACTGTGCGCAAGTGGAGGGTTTCACCTCACCAAGTGGGCAAGTAATAGTCGTACATTGCTAGCTTCCATCCCTGAGGGTGAGAGAATTAAAGACATGAGGGACTTAGATTTGAGTAAAGACGTACTCCCTGTTGAGAGGGCTCTAGGGGTGCTGTGGTGTATTAATTCAGACACGCTCAAGTTCAAGATTAGTTTAAAAGAGCGGCCTGTGACTAGAAGAGGAATCTTGTCAGTCACTAGTTCAATTTATGACCCCTTAGGCTTCCTTGCACCAGTCATACTGCCAGCTAAGATCTTAATGCAGCAGTTATGTAAAGAGAGACTCGCTTGGGAAGATGACATTCCCGAACAATTTATAAAACGATGGAGGGCCTGGCTACACGAGTTGCATCAATTGTCTGAGTTTAGTGTAGCAAGATGCGTAAAACCAGTTGACTTTGGAGTCACAACTACTGCACAACTTCACCACTTCTCAGATGCAAGTGAAATGGGATATGGAGTTGTCTCGTATATTAGGTTAGTAAATGCTAATGAACTTACACACTGTGCATTCATGATGGGGAATTCTCGCGTAGCGCCCTTGAAACAAACCACCATCCCCCGAATGGAATTGACAGCGGCAGTGGTCGCCGTAAACAACGACAAAACGTTGAAAGGTCAACTGGAAATAGAACTGCTGGACTCTGTGTTTTGGACCGACAGCACAACTGTTTTGAGATACATTGTTAATGAAAAGCTTCGCTTTAAAACCTTTGTCGCTAACAGAATCTCCATCATACAAGAGTCAACCAAGCCACAGCAGTGGAGGTACGTCAACACTTCGAAAAACCCAGCTGACGCTGCTTCCAGAGGAGTTTCCTGTGAAAAATTCATGAAAAACAACAATTGGATCCATGGTCCCCCATTTCTTAAAACACCAGAGAGTAAATGGCCTGAGAACATTCACGATCTGTCGACGAAAGAGGATGACACTGAGATTAAACACTCAGCCTCAGTGAATCTCGTAAAAACTACAGAGAGCACAGATGCCGTGAGTAAACTGATTAACTATCACTCTGACTGGTATAAGTTAAAAAGATCCGTTGCCTGGATTCTTTGCGTTAAAGATATGCTTAAACAGAGAACAAAAAGGATCAAGGGACAGGCAAACAACTCAATAACAGAAAACCATAAGTCTCTAACAATTAAGGACTTAACAATGGCAAAAAACGAAGTCATTAAGTTCGTTCAAAACCAAAAATTCAAAGACGAAATTTCCATGTTACAAAAGGGTAATGCATCCGTAAAAGGAAACAGTTGTCTTTTCAAACTAGATCCAGTACTGCAGGACGGAGTGCTAAGAGTTGGAGGACGTCTTGGTAGGTCTGCAATGCCTGAGCACGCAAAACACCCTGTCATTATACCCAAAGACTCACACATTACAACCCTAATCTTAAGAAACACTCACGAACAGGTCGGACATTGTGGAAGGAATTATATGCTTTCAAAATTGCGGCAGAAATACTGGATTCCGACAGCAAATTCGCTTGTGAGAAAGTTTCTGTCCAGTTGTGTGACATGCAGAAAGATCAGAGCGAAGAAGAGCGAACAAAAAATGTCAGAACTGCCACGCGATAGAATAACACCAGATCACCCACCGTTCACTAACGTAGGGGTAGACTATTTTGGACCCTTCGAGGTCAAACGGGGTAGAAGTAATGTTAAAAGATATGGCGTATTGTTTACTTGTCTGACAACAAGAGCCGTGCACATTGAAGTCGCGCAGTCATTAGATACAGACTCCTGCTTAAATGCTATTCGACGCTTCATGTGCAGAAGAGGCCAGGTGTCAGTTATGAGAAGTGATAATGGAACAAACTTCATAGGTGCTGAGACTGAATTGCGTAAAGCTATCCAACAGTGGAATCAGTCAAAAATTGAAGGCGTCCTCATGCAAAAGGGGATACAATGGATATTTAATCCTCCTGCTGGGTCTCACTTCGGTGGAATATGGGAAAGGCAGATAAGGTCAGTTAAAAAAATCTTGAGGTCTGTACTAAAAGAACAAACACTAAACGATGAGAGCTTGCACACATTTCTGTGTGAGGTGGAAGCTATAATGAATGACCGTCCCCTTACCACCGCTACAGACGATCCCACAGACCTGGAGCCCCTGACACCTAACCACCTGCTGCTGATGAAAAAACAGCCAAACTTGCCTCCTGGACTTTTCAAAGAAGAGGACACTTACGCACGTCGCAAGTGGAAGCAAATTCAGTACCTTGCCGACCTATTCTGGAAGCGATGGGTGCGTGAATACTTGCCCTTGCTTCAGGAGCGCCAAAAATGGTCTCAGGTGAGAAAAAACCTCTCGACTGGAGACGTAGTTCTAATAATTGATGAGTCTTCTCCAAGAAATTCATGGGTCGTCGGACGGATCACGAAAGTGTTCCCTGATAAAAAAGGACTTGTGAGACGTGTACTGGTCAAAACTAAAACCAGTACCCTGGAAAGACCCATCGATAAGCTGTGCCTCATATGTGAAATGGACTGTTAATTACCTTATAAAGTAGTCATGTTCCTTACATTTGGTACGCAGCGATATGAATACCTTAAGTTAAATCGTCAACAAATGTCTAAAGTGTTAAGAAAGTTTATTCTAAAGTGTTAAGAAAGTTAATTCAAATTTTAATCCAATAGTAAATGTTGTGGCCCAATTGTAAAAAAAAAGGAAAAAACAAAAAAACAAAAAATGTGTGTAATTGTCAGTCTTCCTGCCTGTCAATTAGGGGCTGGAAATGTAAGGGCCATATTTCATTCTTGTGATTTGTTGTTATGTTTATCTTATTTCAGTTTATTAGTTAAGCATTAAGCATTAAGTATCATACATATAAATTGTATTGTGACATCATTTCATGGGTTGTTCTGTGACATCATCCCACAGTTATGCAGTTCCATGTCTATCACGCACGTGAGTTTTAGTTGTTGTTAAGACACGGAAGGATACAGAAAGGTTTGGAGCACACAAGCTTTTGACCGTGATAACGTGAGACAGTAAGCTAAAAGGAATACAGTAAAATAAGTTGTTGTAACTGTAATCTATCGAAGCTACAGAACACAGCAAGCGACTTGTCGTGACTACAGTGGATTTATGCAAGAAACTGTAACAACCGTTGTTTTTGATGTTGAAAATAAACAAGAGACAAAGAAATCAACGAAACGTCTGATGTCGTCAGTGACACTGTGTAACTAAAGACACGCGTCAGAACTTGTGAATAACATGCACCTACACTACAGTTTTGCACACACACTTTTTCAAAATTCTTCTCTGTCTACTCTGGATCAGACAAAGACATCCACATCGGATAGTAGTAGCTTTCAGCAACTTATCACTGTATGCTTTCTTAGAAAATGGGCACAAGGGAGCTTTCAGTAATGTATTTTTATGTATACATATATTTATATAAATTGAAGTGCAGTGTGTAGTGCAATGTTGGGCAATTGGGCCATGTATAATTTGCAATATAGCTAATGACCTAAGGATGCACAAGACTGTAAACTTGGCTAATCAGAAAGCTTGGGCATTGTGTGACTTTAACCCATGAGCTGTTAAGGGTCCGACATAAAGCAAAGATTTCTTTTTTTCCACAGAAACCAGTCTGACCTGCATAGCAACAGAAGTGCACAGTGAGAGGCACTGCTGGGATTCAAACCCAGGATCTCCTGTTTACTAGACAGGCACTTTAACCAACTAAGCCACAGCGCCAAAGGCATAGAACCTTCCGCTCTCACATACTGCCACAAACTAGTATCTGAGATGCTCCGGCACAGGAACTTGACTATCAAGCTAAGATTGTCTCCATTGGCATGCAGCATGATAGGACCATGAATGAAGTCCCACAGTGCTATACCATGCTTCACAGAGCACGCCAAAACTGCCAGTCATGGTATTTCAACTCAGGTTGTTCCAAGTTCATTGCAGCCAAAGATCATGCCTGTTGCAGTAGATTTCAGGCTTGCAAAAATGAACAAACTTCAAACACAAGGTATGTTATATATTTGCAACTGGCATACAGTTTACAGCAAAAAAATATGTATATATATATATATGTATATATATATATATATATATATATATATATATATATATATATCCATATATACTAGCTTATTGACAGCCATTGTCTTCATATAAATGTGACCAAATGTAAGTCGGTAGAGTGAAACGTCCCACATATAAAAAGTCACACTTGTGTGGAAGCAAACATCAGGCAAATGTTCCACGGCTACTCAGAAAATGATTCAATTCTTGCAAATCAAAATGCCAGTGTTCGTTCACTTCTGTGGGAGGAATAGAGCTACCTTGCTTGAGCTCCATGGACAGGTGTCTACCTGTGGAAAACACATGAAAACTGAGCAGAAATACTGGCTGAAAGCAAGATACCCTGCCAAAACCTGAGCCCACAAGCACTTAAGCCTTGAGTTCCTCATGCAGTTACATTTACATTTAGTCATTTGGCAGACGCTCTTATCCAGAGCGACTTACATTTTTATCTCATTAAACATCTAAGCAGTTGAGGGTTAAGGGCCTTGCTCAAGGACCCAACAGTGGCAACTTGGTGGTTGTGGGGTTTGAACCTGGGATCTTCCGAACCGTAGTCCAATACCTTAACCACTAAGCTACCCCTGGCCCAGTTGGACCCAGACCTTGTCTGGTGCACCAAGAGATGAAACTCACAACAAGCACTGCTGGGATTTGAACCCGGGATCTCCTGTTTACAAGACAGGTGCAAGCCACAGCAAACAAGGTTATGGCTGATCTCCAGCCATAGTCCTAACAAGCATATCACAACAGTCAGGGGAGAGGAATTAAAATCCACATGCCATGCACATCTAAAAGCAAGCAAGCCTTCATCAGATTGCTGTTGTGGACTTTGGCTCTTTGTCCCATAAGGATTGCGTGAATCAATGTCGTAACCTTTTGTTGAAGCTGGAGTTGAGCTGAGGCCTTGATTTGGGACAAATGGGCAGAAACATGTGGAAAACAATGATATTTCTTAAATTCAGCTGACAAGTCATTCAATCAAATATGGCACATAGGAAAGTGCATCTTGAACAGGGATTCCTGACCAAAGATTTCATTTTAGACATGGGGTGTGGATGAAAAGAAGGTAACAAGTTAGTGACTCTGGTGGGACTTGAACCCACAACCTTTGAATAGCTCCACAGCTGAGTCTAGAAGTCCAATGCGCTATCCATTGCGCCACAGAGCCAACCAGGGTGTTGTTTTTTTTCACGCTCTCCAAGACTCATGGATGCTCGAGTTCATTAGGCAGATGCTTTTCTGTTGCCACTAATCAAATTCCACCAAATGCAAACAACTATGGCAGGTGCTGATCCCACAAGCTGTCAACAGCGTCGAGAGAATGCCTTGATTTCACCATGGAATTTGCCACAGAACCCTGTCTGACTTGCAAAGTTATTCAACTCTGGCTGTAAGAAAGGCAAGAAAGGGATAGCTTTCGCACCAACAGATGATTGTTGCAGTAGACACAGCTTGGATAGCACTGTAGCATGGAGACCTCATCATATACACACTAGAGTAAGCGCTAGATAACATATTAAATAAGGTATCTTCTTATCACCCATAGATTGAACGTTTAGTGGTGTAAGGTCCTACAAATCCGAGACATCATGTTACCACACGATCCTCTCCTGGGATCTCCTGTTTACTAGATGTCTCTGCACATGGTTGTGTTGTTGAGGCAAAGCACTGAGCTGGGTGCCAAAATGAAGGCTACAAGTTCTGAGCTGAACTTCATTTTCACAGATACTGAAAAATTCTTTTGAGATCTTCCACCGCATGTTTGAATGCAGAAGTCAAGGAATCAGCTTCTGGTTGACGATGGAGTATGAAAAGTTGTCTTGTTTATGATTTATAGGTTTATTTCATCTTTCTCACTGTATTTTGCAGCATTGCCCATAGATGGTTGCAGAGGCTGATCTCTAAACTTCTTTGCTGTTTTGCTAAGGTAAAACGTGAACATGGTTTCTGTCTGAAGCCTAAAAATCCTGAACTTAAGCCAACCGATACACTTGCGTGTATTGGAAAGATCCAAGGCTTGCTTTGGGGAGGAGGTCAAGTCATGAAATGAGACGTGGCAAAAGTTTATTCAAACACAGGCCCACGCTAAGTTCCCGCACGTGGTGTAGTCGTGGCCGAGTGGTTAAGGCGATGGACTAGAAATCCATTGGGGTCTCCCCGCGCAGGTTCGAATCCTGCCGATTACGTCTGTTATTTTGCACAAGAAAGACATGTTGCAACTCATTGTGTTGTGGCTGTGATTTGTAACAAATTTCCTCATGCCCTTAATAGTTGGTGCTTTCTCGAAGACATAATAGTGACATCCTGGCCCCTTTTTATCCTCAATAGCTGCTGCTTTGTTGGAGAAATCCTGTCACCCCTTCCCAACGTTGAATTGTCTTCCAATGACAAGCTGCCCGTAGACATCCGATCGGTTATATGAGTGCGTGGCCAGCGACCTGTAATCCGTGCAAGACGTGACTTTTCTAGAGCCTGCCGTGTCAGGATGGCAGAGCGGTCTAAGGCGCTGCGTTCAGGTTGCAGTCTCCCCTGGAGGCGTGGGTTCAAATCCCACTTCTGACAAGAGCCCCTTTTCTTTGTTGCGTTTAGGAAGTCGTGTATGGATCTGAATCAACAACCTTGACCTCTCACAGCATAGCTTTGCTTGCAAGCGAAGAAGTTTGGACTTTTCTTCATCAAGCGCTTGCTTCTTCGATTTTTTGGACAATGTAGACATGGTTGTGTTGTTGAGGCAAAGCTCGGAGCAGGGTGCCATAATGAAGGCTACAGGTTCTGAGCTGAACTTCCTTTTTACGGATGCTGAAAAATTCTTTTGAGATGTCCCAGCACATGTTTGATTGCTGAAGTCAAGGAATCAGCTTCTCTTTGACGATTGGGTATGAAAAGTTGTCATTGTTCATGATTCATAGGTTCATTTCATCTTTCTGTCTGTATTTTGCAGCATGGCCCATAGATGGTTGAAGACATGTCCCAGTCTGCGTCATCAAGTGCATCCTGTAACGCGGCCACTGATTGGTCCGTCCAGCGCGCGACCTCCCTCTGAACCCGCACTTCCTGTTTCTGCCTTTGTTTGTATTTTGGCATGAGGAAGATAGCGGCATGGTCAGATTTACCAAACGGTGGATGAGATTGTGCCCTGTAGCCGTCCTTGACTGTAGTTTAGCAGTGGTACAGTGTCCTTTTGCCCCTGGTGGGACAGGTGATATGCTGATGAAAGTTTGGCGCTTCGCGTTTAAGGTTGGCACTGTTAAAGTCCACCGCCACAATAAGCGCAGAGTCACGGTGTTGTGTCTGGTGCTGTGTGAGTGCCTCATGCAGCTCGCATAAGGCAGCCTCCGTGTCCACTTAAGGCAGGATATAAACGGTGCTGATTATTACCGATGTAAATTTCCGAGGTAAATAAAAAGGAGGACACATGATGGACAGTAGTTCCACGTTTGGAGTGCAGGAGCGTGCGAGAGGAACAACGCTCCTGCTGTTGGAAAAAAGTTGGAAATTGTGGAAATCCTTGGCAAGTAGTCTGCAATTTCCAATTTTCTGCCCTTGAGAATTCCTTAATCCAAGCTAGCCCTCTTAATCGTTTCGAACAACTTGTGCCAAATGCTCTTTTTTCCTAAGCACCAATAGAAGGTAACGCCTGAACAGGGACTTGAACCCTGGACCCTCAGATTAAAAGTCTGATGCTCTACCGACTGAGCTATCCAGGCTCTGGAACTTGTGCCATCCCTCACAAAAAGCAGTTTTACCCATCCTTTCCCAATGCTCGTCCATTGTTTGCCACATTTGAAGAAACCAAGCACTTGTGAGATCAATCGAACTGTTAAGATTTCTGTTTAACTGCCATGTTTTCAACATTCTCTTCCCTAACAAGAGGATTCTGACCTTCACATACAGTGAAAGTTGTTACCAGGATCACTCTTCTGAACAGCCCTGCTTCTAAAGTCTTATCTTGGATG
Organism: Clarias gariepinus; assembly: GCF_024256425.1. Taxonomy (NCBI): domain Eukaryota; kingdom Metazoa; phylum Chordata; class Actinopteri; order Siluriformes; family Clariidae; genus Clarias; species Clarias gariepinus. The sequence goes on from NC_071104.1 coordinate 5,137,527, forward strand.
AATGAATGTCTTTTATGCCCATGGGATGTGAATTCCTTTAAAAAGATCAGCATTATCGACCAAGGTTGGCCTTCTGGACAAGGAGACCACATGACTCATTTTCAAGTCTATTTCATTTACAAACAGGGACTGAAGCCACAGACCCTGAGATTAAAAGACTAGTGCGCTACCGACTGAGAAATACAGCCAACTCGGTCGTTATTCTTTTGCAGCCGACACCGTTCTTCACATTTTCTACAGTTTTGCACACACACTTTTTCAACATTCTTCTCTGATCAAATGGATCGTCTACTCTGGATCAGACAAAGACATCCACATCGGATAGTAGTAGCTTTCAGCAACTTATCACTGTATGCTTTCCTAGAAAATGGGCACAAGGGAGCTTTCAGTAATGTATTTTTATGTATACATATATTTATATAAATTGAAGTGCAGTGTGTAGTGCAATGTTGGGCAATTGGGCCATGTATAATTTGCAATATAGCTAATGACCTAAGGATGCACAAGACTGTAAACTTGGCTAATCAGAAAGCTTGGGCATTGTGTGACTTTAACCCATGAGCTGTTAAGGGTCCGACATAAAGCAAAGATTTCTTTTTTTCCACAGAAACCAGTCTGACCTGCATAGCAACAGAAGTGCACAGTGAGAGGCACTGCTGGGATTCGAACCCAGGATCTCCTGTTTACTAGACAGGCACTTTAACCAACTAAGCCACAGCGCCACAGCCATAGAACCTTCCACTCTCGCATACTGCCACAAACTCGTATCTGAGATGCTCCGGCACAGGAACTTGACTATCAAGCTAAGATTGTCTCCATTGGCATGCAGCATGATAGGACCATGAATGAAGTCCCACAGTGCTATACCATGCTTCACAGAGCACGCCAAAACTGCCAGTCATGGTATTTCAACTCAGGTTGTTCCAAGTTCATTGCAGCCAAAGATCATGCCTGTTGCAGTAGATTTCAGGCTTGCAAAAATGAACAAACTTCAAACACAAGGTATGTTATATATTTGCAACTGGCATACAGTTTACAGCAAAAAAAAATGTATATATACATATATATATATATATATATATATATCCACATATACTAGCTTATTGACAGCCATTGTCTTCATATAAATGTGACCAAATGTAAGTCGGTAGAGTGAAACGTCCCACATATAAAAAGTCACACTTGTGTGGAAGCAAACATCAGGCAAATGTTCCACGGCTACTCAGAAAATGATTCAATTCTTGCAAATCAAAATGCCAGTGTTCGTTCACTTCTGTGGGAGGAATAGAGCTACCTTGTTTGAGCTCCATGGACAGGTGTCTACCTGTGAAAAACACATGAAAACTGAGCAGAAATCCTGGCTGAAAGCAAGATACCCTGCCACAACCTGAGCCCACAAGCACTTAAGCCTTGAGTTCCTCATGCAGTTGGACCCAGACCTTGTCTGGTGCACCAAGAGATGAAACTCACAACAAGCACTGCTGGGATTTGAACCCGGGATCTCCTGTTTACAAGACAGGTGCAAGCCACAGCAAACAAGGTTATGGCTGATCTCCAGCCATAGTCCTAACAAGCATATCACAACAGTCAGGGGAGAGGAATTAAAATCCACATGCCATGCACATCTAAAAGCAAGCAAGCCTTCATCAGATTGCTGTTGTGGACTTTGGCTCTTTGTCCCATAAGGATTGCGTGAATCAATGTCGTAACCTTTTGTTGAAGCTGGAGTTGAGCTGAGGCCTTGATTCGGGACAAATGGGCAGAAACATGTGGAAAACAATGATATTTCTTAAATTCAGCTGACAAGTCATTCAATCAAATATGGCACATAGGAAAGTGCATCTTGAACAGGGATTCCTGACCAAAGATTTCATTTTAGACATGGGGTGTGGATGAAAAGAAGGTAACAAGTTAGTGACTCTGGTGGGACTTGAACCCACAACCTTTGAATAGCTCCACAGCTGAGTCTAGAAGTCCAATGCGCTATCCATTGCGCCACAGAGCCAACCAGGGTGTTGTTTTTTTTCACGCTCTCCAAGACTCATGGATGCTCGAGTTCATTAGGCAGATGCTTTTCTGTTGCTACTAATCAAATTCCACCAAATGCAAACAACTATGGCAGGTGCTGATCCCACAAGCTGTCAACAGCGTCGAGAGAATGCCTTGATTTCACCATGGAATTTGCCACAGAACCCTGTCTGACTTGCAAAGTTATTCAAATCTGGCTGTAAGAAAGGCAAGAAAGGGATAGCTTTCGCACCAACAGATGATTGTTGCAGTAGACACTGCTTGGATAGCACTGTAGCATGGAGACCTCATCATATACACACTAGAGTAAGCGCTAGATAACATATTCAATTCAATTCAATTCAATTTTATTTATATAGCGCTTTTAACAATGGTCATTGTCCCAAAGCAGCTTCACAAAAAAAAAATTAAAGATTTTTTTTTTTTTTTTTTTTTTTAAGAAAAGAAAATATTTGGAAGTGTGTATGTGTGAGAAAAATGTGTCTAGATAATAATTAAATGAATGAATGATGAATGAAATGTCTCTGATGAGCAAGCCAAGGGTGACGGCGACAGTGGCAAGGAAAAACTCCCTGAGATGGCAATAGGAAGAAACCTTGAGAGGAACCAGACTCAACAGGGAACCCATCCTCATCTGGGTGATAACAGATAGAAATAACATCAAGTGTGTTGTGCAGGTGAAAGTTCAATATATCATAAGTTGTGTAGATTCAGTTCAGCAGTAGGTGCAGAGGGCAGATGGGGTCAGATCACTGGAAGCACAGGAGCAGGATATGTAGCTCCAGCCATCATAAAGCAGAATCTAGCTGGAGCAGGTCCTTCTCAAGATGCCTTAGAAACCTTGCAGGGTTGGCCTTTGTCTACTGAAGCTGGCACAATCTCCAGATGTCTCAGGATGGGTAGAAAAATACAGAAAAGATGGAGAGAATTAGCGTAGTTGCCATTCAGGATAGGTGTACTGGAGTATGAGGTTATGGGATGAGTTACGCGTATGCCAGATTAAAGAGATGCGTCTTGAGTCTACTTTTGAATTGGGAAACCGTGTCTGCTCCCCGAACAGTGTCTGGAAGGCTATTCCAAAGCTTTGGAGCCAAATATGAAAATGCCCTGCCCCCTTTTGTAGATTTTAAAATTCTGGGAATTACCAGAAGTCCGGAGTTTTGTGATCTTAAGGGACGTGGTGGATTATAGCGTATCAAAAGACTGGTTAGGTATGAGGGAGCTAAACCATTTAAAGCCTTGTATGTAAGTAGTACTATTTTGTAATTAATTCTAAATTGAACAGGTAGCCAGTGCAGGGATGATAATATAGGTGTTATATGATCATATTTTCTGGATCTAGTGAGAACCCTGGCGGCTGCATTTTGGACTAACTGTAGCTTGTTTATTGAGGATGCAGGACAACCACCTAGTAATGCATTACAATAGTCCAGTCTGGAGGTCATGAATGCATGAACTAGCTTTTCTGCATCAGATACGGATAGGATACTCCTAAGTTTGGCAATATTTCTAAGATGGAAAAAGGCTGTTTTTGTGATATTGGAAATATGATTTTCAAAAGACAAGTTACTGTCTAATATCACGCCCAGGTCTTTTACTGTTGAGCTAGTAGTAACAGTACATCCTTCTAAACGCAGGCTGAATTGTGAAAGCTGTTGTGTGCTGGTTTTTGGGCCGATGAGCAATATCTCTGTCTTATCTGAATTTAGTAAAAGAAAGTTATTGGTCATCCAATCTTTTATGTCCTGGACACACTCTGTTAATCTAGACAACTTGGGTATTTCATCTGGTTTTGTTGAGATGTATAATTGGGTATCTTCAGCATAACAATGGAAACTAATCCCATGCCTTCTAATGATGTTTCCCAGGGGAAGCATGTAAATTGAGAACAGGAGAGGTCCTAAAACTGACCCTTGTGGGACCCCATATTTCACTGGCATTACATCAGACGGTACTCCATTTAGATCTACAAAATGGTATCGATCAGACAGGTATGATCTAAACCATTTTAATGCCTGCCCCTGAATACCTATATGATTTTGTAGGCGGTCTATGAGAATATTATGATCTATGGTGTCGAATGCAGCACTTAGATCAAGTAAGACTAGTATTGAGATGCAGCCTTCGTCTGAAGCTAAAAACAAGTCGTTTGCAATCTTAACTAGTGCAGTTTCTGTACTATGATGGGGCCTGAAACCTGACTGAAATTCTTCTAGGATGTTGTTTTCCTGCAAGAATGTGCATATTTGAGCTGATACTACTTTTTCTAATATTTTTGATATGAACGGAAGGTTTGAAATCGGTCTATAATTTATAAATCGCGTCCAAATTAGATTTTTTAAGAAGCGGCTTAATAACTGCCAGCTTCAAAGGTTTAGGGACGTGACCTAGATATAATGAAGAATTAATAATGTTTAGAAGTGGCTCTCCAACTGTAAGCATCACTTCTTTTAAAAATCTGGTTGGTATTGGGTCTAACAGGCACGTTGTTGATTTAGCTGAGGTGATAAGTTTATACAGCTCTTCCTGTCCTATACCTGTAAAGCACTGAAAATCTAAATGTGAAGCTCTAGGCTGAACTAGATCATGAGATGCTATTAGAGGTTGAACCTCTGTTATTTTCTTCCTTATGCTATCGATTTTTTCATTAAAGAAGTCCATAAAATCTTCACTACTAAAATGTTGTGGAGTACTCTCTGCAGGCATCTTAGGTTTTGTTAGGCAGGCTACTGTACTAAATAAGAACTTGGGATTGTTTTGGTTTCTTGCTATCAGTTGGCTAAGATGCTCGGTCCTAGCGGTTTTTTAGAGGCCGTCTATAGCTGCACATACTGTCTTTAAACGCAATTCGAAAAACTTCTAATTTAGTTTTTCTCCATTTTCGCTCAAGGTTACGGGTTGCTCTCTTTAGGGCGCGAGTATGACTATTGTACCAAGGAGCAAGTGTTTTATCTCTGACTTTTTTTAATCTGATGGGAGCAACAGTGTCTAATGTACTGGTAAAAATAGTACCCATGCTGCTGGTCACTTCGTCTAGATCGTCTGCATTTAGGGGTCTAATAAGAATTTGGGACAGATCCGGTAGATTACTTGTGAATCTGTCTTTAGTAGTCGGATTCATATTTCTAACAAATCGATAACATGGAGAGACACAGCTAATCTGTTCTACGGGTAGAGTATATATCAGGAGGTGATGATCTGTGATATCATCACTTTGAGTTAAAATCTCTATATTAGTGACATCTATACCATGAGATATAATTAAATCTAGTGTATGATTACAGCGGTGAGTTGATCTATTTATATTTTGTTTAACCCCAAAGGAATTTAGTAAGTCCATAAATGCGAGGGCTAAAGTGTCGTTAGCATCATCTACATGAATGTTAAAGTCACCTACTATCAACACTTTGTCAGAGTTAACAATTAGGTCTGATAGCAGATGTCCAAATTCTTTTAGAAAATCGGCATATGGCCCTGGGGGTCTGTACACGGTGGCCAGAGTAAAATATAGCGCGGGTTTATTATGTATTTCATTAAGTGCAACATTGATGACGAGCACTTCAAATGAGTTAAACCTGGGCCTTATTTTCTGAGTAACAGTGAGTACATCTTTGTAGATAGTGGCGACACCACCACCGCGACCAATTAGACGGGGCTCGTGCTTATAAAAATATCCTGACGGAGTAGACTCATTCAGACCAATATATTCATTTGGTTTAAGCCAGGTTTCAGTGAGGCAGAGTGCGTCAAGGCAATAATCTGATACCATTTCATTAACAATAAGTGCTTTAGGCATAAGGGATCTAATGTTGAGAAGTCCAAACTTTAGAGGTAGACTTCGATTACTTATTTGGCCTTTTTCTGGTTTAATGGTTACCAGATTGTTTTGGCTGGATTTAACGAATTTATTCTTTTTTCTCACTATTCGGGGAACAGACACAGTTTCTATAGTACAAGCTATGTGTGTGCGTCTATTAGTATGGTGAGTTGTATTGTGGCTGATATCTAAAGAATCTGAGATATGACTTACCGCAAGTCAGATGGTTCGTAATGTCCTGGAGATGTTGTCAGAGAGGACCGCTGCTCCAGCTCTGCTAGGGTGCAGGCCATCTGTGCGGTAGAGCCTAGGACGCTCCCAGAAAACATTCCAGTTATCAACAAAGGGTAATCTCTGTTGTTGACACCAAGATTGTAACCATTCATTAAAGGCAAATAATCTACTGAACCTCTCGATTTCTCTCTGAAATGTCGGAAGTGGTCCAGATACGACGATCTTTGTCGTGGGTGATGTGCTGCGGACCTTCTCGACCAGGCCCCTGAAGTCCTTCTTTAGGATCTCCGTCTGCCTCAGCCTGATGTCGTTGGTGCCAGCATGGAGAACCACAGCTCGAATGTTCTTCCTCAGGGCCGCAGGCACCTGTGCAGCAACATCAAGAACACGTGCACCAGGTAAACAGCGCGTGTACGCCTTACCTTTAGCTGTGGTAGCACGCACGTGCCGGACAATGGAGTCTCCGATGACCAGCGCGTCGTGTGCCGTCTCACGGAGAGGAGCGAAGCGGTTTCGGGTTGAGATCTCGAAGACGGGTGGTGGCGGAGGAGGAGAGGTCCTCGCCCGGGGCTTGGCGCGCGTCTTCCGCTGCTGAAGTTTCCAGGCCTCGTGGTATCCCGGCGCCGGGGTGAAGGAAACCTGGGCGGGCTGCGTCCTCAGTGCGTTGGACCTGGGCAGAGAAGCACGCGGAGTAGAGGTTGTCAGAGAATTCTCATGCCGAGAATTTACCTGGGACAGGTGAGCGTCGGTCCGCGACAATTCCAGCGTGGCTTTCCGCTGCTGTAGCCGGGCCAGCTTCACCTGTAGGTCGCGGATCAGCTTCTCCATGGCCTCCATCTCCAAGTCCACCGAGTGCAGCTCCAATGTCTCCTCACCTGCACACAGAGGCAGAGACACAACCGACATGGTGTCTAAAAATAGAAATAACCGGTGCGAAAGAGCGTAAACAAACTTGTAATAGTCGGGCTAACGGGCTAGCAATGCTAATGAAAAGCCGGCTAGAAGCGGTGTGCTGCAAAACAATTAAAACTTATGCAAAATAAACTTATACGAAAACGATATAACACGCGTTTCGAGTGAATATATTATAAGGTAGTATGAAATACTTATCTGTTATATGTTTACTCTTCGTAAGGGGACGAAAAAGTAGAAAAATTGGTCAGTCTGGCGGAGCTCGGGAAAAAGCCTGTGATGAGACACAGAGACAATGAGTCATATTAAATAAGGTATCTTCTTATCACCCATAGATTGAACGTTTAGTGGTGTAAGGTCCTACAAATCCGAGACATCATGTTACCACACGATCCTCTCCTGGGATCTCCTGTTTACTAGACGTCTCTGCACATGGTTGTGTTGTTGAGGCAAAGCACTGAGCTGGGTGCCAAAATGAAGGCTACAAGTTCTGAGCTGAACTTTATTTTCACAGATACTGAAAAATTCTTTTGAGATGTTCCACCGCATGTTTGAATGCAGAAGTCAAGGAATCAGCTTCTGGTTGACGATGGAGTATGAAAAGTTGTCTTGTTTATGATTTATAGGTTTATTTCATCTTTCTCACTGTATTTTGCCGCATTGCCCATAGATGGTTGCAGAGGCTGCTCTCTAAACTTCTTTGCTGTTTTGCTAAGGTAAAACGTGAACATGGTTCCTGTCTGAAGCCTAAAAATCCTGAACTTAAGCCAACCGATACACTTGCGTGTATTGGAAAGATCCAAGGCTTGCTTTGGGGAGGAGGTCAAGTCATGAAATGAGACGTGGCAAAAGTCTATTCAACCACGGGCCCACGCCAAGCACGCACACGTGGTGTAGTCGTGGCCGAGTGGTTAAGGCGATGGACTAGAAATCCATTGGGGTCTCCCCGCGCAGGTTCGAATCCTGCCGATTACGTCTGTTATATTGCACAAGAAAGACATGTTGCAACTCATTGTGTTGTGGCTGTGATTTGTAACAAATTTCCTCATGCCCTTAATAGTTGGTGCTTTCTCGAAGACATAATAGTGACATCCTGGCCCCTTTTTATCCTCAATAGCTGCTGCTTTGTTGGAGAAATCCTGTCACCACTTCCCAACGTTGAATTGTCTTCCAATGACAAGCTGCCCATAGACATCCGATCGGTTATATGAGTGCGTGGCCAGCGACCTGTAATCCGTGCAAGACGTGACTTTTCTAGAGCCTGCCGTGTCCGGATGGCCGAGCGGTCTAAGGCGCTGCGTTCAGGTCGCAGTCTCCCCTGGAGGCGTGGATTCAAATCCCACTTCTGACAAGAGCCCCTTCTCTTTGTTGTGTTTAGGAAATCGTGTATGGATCTGAATCAACAACCTCGACCTCTCCCAGCATAGCTTTGCTTGCAAGCAAAGAAGTTTGGACTTTTCTTCATCAAGCGCTTGCTTCTTCGATTTTTTGGACGATGTAGACATGGTTGTGTTGTTGAGGCAAAGCTCAGAGCAGGGTGCCAAAATGAAGGCTACAGGTTCTGAGCTGAACTTCCTTTTAACGGATGCTGAAAAATTCTTTTGAGATGTCCCAGCACATGTTTGATTGCTGAAATCAAGGAATCAGCTTCTCTTTGACGATTGGGTATGAAAAGTTGTCATTGTTCATGATTCATAGGTTCATTTCATCTTTCTGTCTGTATTTTGCAGCATGGCCCATAGATGGTTGAAGACATGTCCCAGTCTGCGTCATCAAGTGCATCCTGTAACGCGGCCACTGATTGGTCCGTCCAGCGCGCGACCTCCCTCTGAACCCGCACTTCCTGTTTCTGCCTTTGTTTGTATTTTGGCATGAGGAAGATAGCGGCATGGTCAGATTTACCAAACGGTGGACGAGATTGTGCCCTGTAGCCGTCCTTGACTGTAGTGTAGCAGTGGTCCAGTGTCCTTTTGCCCCTGGTGGGACAGGTGATATGCTGATAAAAGTTTGGCGCTTCGCGTTTAAGGTTGGCACTGTTAAAGTCCACCGCCACAATAAGCGCAGCGTCACGGTGTTGTGTCTGGTGCTGTGTGAGTGCCTCATGCAGCTCGCATAAGGCAGCCTCCGTGTCCACTTAAGGCAGGATATAAACGGTGCTGATTATTACCGATGTAAATTTCCGAGGTAAATAAAAAGGAGGACACATGATGGACAGTAGTTCCACGTTTGGAGTGCAGGAGCGTGCGAGAGGAACAACGCTCCTGCTGTTGCACCAGCTGCTATTGACCATTAAACACACGCCGCCTCCCCTTGACTTCCCTAAGTCCTGTGTCCTGTCCATGCGGTGAACAGAGAAGAACTCGGCCGGCTGGATGACGTGGTCCGGCACCGCTGGGTTCAGCCATGTCTCGGTAAAGCAGAGGAGATTGCAGTCCCGAATGTCTCTCTGGAACTTTATCCTGGCCCTGAGGTCATCGAGTTTGTTCTCCAGTGACTGGACATCGTGACGGCAGCCGACCTCACTGGCGCCATCTTGCGCCTTCCTGAGCATAAGACAATCTCCTAAGAGTAAGTTGGAAATTGTGGAAATCCTTGGCAAGTAGTCTGCAATTTCCAATTTTCTGCCCTTGAGAATTCCTTAATCCAAGCTAGCCCTCTTAATCGCTTCGAACAACTTGTGCCAAATGCTCTTTTTTCCTAAGCACCAATAGAAAGTAACGCCTGAATAGGGACTTGAACCCTGGACCCTCAGATTAAAAGTCTGATGCTCTACCGACTGAGCTATCCAGGCTCTGGAAGTTGTGCCATCCCTCACAAAAAGCAGTTTTACCCATCCTTTCCCAATGCTCGTCCATTGTTTGCCACATTTGAAGAAACCAAGCACTTGTGAGATCAATCGAACTGTTAAGATTTCTGTTTAACTGCCATGTTTTCAACATTCTCTTCCCTAACAAGAGGATTCTGACCTTCACATACAGTGAAAGTTGTTACCAGGATCACTCTTCTGAACAGCCCTGCTTCTAAAGTCTTATCTTGGATGAATGAATGTCTTTTATGCCCATGGGATGTGAATTCCTTTAAAAAGATCAGCATTATCGACCAAGGTTGGCCTTCTGGACAAGGAGACCACATGACTCATTTTCAAGTCTATTTCATTTACAAACAGGGACTGAAGCCACAGACCCTGAGATTAAAAGACTAGTGCGCTACCGACTGAGAAATACAGCCAACTCGGTCGTTATTCTTTTGCAGCCGACACCGTTCTTCACATTTTCTACAGTTTTGCACACACACTTTTTCAACATTCTTCTCTGATCAAATGGATCGTCTACTCTGGATCAGACAAAGACATCCACATCGGATAGTAGTAGCTTTCAGCAACTTATCACTGTATGCTTTCCTAGAAAATGGGCACAAGGGAGCTTTCAGTAATGTATTTTTATGTATACATATATTTATATAAATTGAAGTGCAGTGTGTAGTGCAATGTTGGTCAATTGGGCCATGTATAATTTGCAATATAGCTAATGACCTAAGGATGCACAAGACTGTAAACTTGGCTAATCAGAAAGCTTGGGCATTGTGTGACTTTAACCCATGAGCTGTTAAGGGTCCGACATAAAGCAAAGATTTCTTTTTTTCCACAGAAACCAGTCTGACCTGAATAGCAACAGAAGTGCACAATGAGAGGCACTGCTGGGATTCGAACCCAGGATCTCCTGTTTACTAGACAGGCACTTTAACCAACTAAGCCACAGCGCCACAACCATAGAACCTTCCACTCTCGCATACTGCCACAAACTCGTATCTGAGATGCTCCGGCACAGGAACTTGACTATCAAGCTAAGATTGTCTCCATTGGCATGCAGCATGATAGGACCATGAATGAAGTCCCACAGTGCTATACCATGCTTCACAGAGCACGCCAAAACTGCCAGTCATGGTATTTCAACTCAGGTTGTTCCAAGTTCATTGCAGCCAAAGATCATGCCTGTTGCAGTAGATTTCAGGCTTGCAAAAATGAACAAACTTCAAACACAAGGTATGTTATATATTTGCAACTGGCATACAGTTTACAGCAAAAAAATATGTATATATATATGTATATATATATATCCATATATACTAGCTTATTGACAGCCATTGTCTTCATATAAATGTGACCAAATGTAAGTCGGTAGAGTGAAACGTCCCACATATAAAAAGTCACACTTGTGTGGAAGCAAACATCAGGCAAATGTTCCACGGCTACTCAGAAAATGATTCAATTCTTGCAAATCAAAATGCCAGTGTTCGTTCACTTCTGTGGGAGGAATAGAGCTACCTTGCTTGAGCTCCATGGACAGGTGTCTACCTGTGGAAAACACATGAAAACTGAGCAGAAATCCTGGCTGAAAGCAAGATACCCTGCCACAACCTGAGCCCACAAGCACTTAAGCCTTGAGTTCCTCATGCAGTTGGACCCAGACCTTGTCTGGTGCACCAAGAGATGAAACTCACAACAAGCACTGCTGGGATTTGAACCCGGGATCTCCTGTTTACAAGACAGGTGCAAGCCACAGCAAACAAGGTTATGGCTGATCTTCAGCCATAGTCCTAACAAGCATATCACAACAGTCAGGGGAGAGGAATTAAAATCCACATGCCATGCACATCTAAAAGCAAACAAGCCTTCATCAGATTGCTGTTGTGGACTTTGGCTCTTTGTCCCATAAGGATTGCGTGAATCAATGTCGTAACCTTTTGTTGAAGCTGGAGTTGAGCTGAGGCCTTGATTCGGGACAAATGGGCAGAAACATGTGGAAAACAATGATATTTCTTAAATTCAGCTGACAAGTCATTCAATCAAATATGGCACATAGGAAAGTGCATCTTGAACAGGGATTCCTGACCAAAGATTTCATTTTAGACATGGGGTGTGGATGAAAAGAAGGTAACAAGTTAGTGACTCTGGTGGGACTCGAACCCACAACCTTTGAATAGCTCCACAGCTGAGTCTAGAAGTCCAATGCGCTATCCATTGCGCCACAGAACCAACCAGGGTGTTGTTTTTTTTCAGGCTCTCCAAGACTCATGGATGCTCGAGTTCATTAGGCAGATGCTTTTCTGGTGCTACTAATCAAATTCCACCAAATGCAAACAACTATGGCAGGTGCTGATCCCACAAGCTGTCAACAGCGTCGAGAGAATGCCTTGATTTCACCATGGAATTTGCCACAGAACCCTGTCTGACTTGCAAAGTTATTCAACTCTGGCTGTAAGAAAGGCAAGAAAGGGATAGCTTTCGCACCAACAGATGATTGTTGCAGTAGACACTGCTTGGATAGCACTGTAGCATGGAGACCTCATCATATACACACTAGAGTAAGCGCTAGATAACATATTAAATAAGGTATCTTCTTATCACCCATAGATTGAACGTTAGGTGGTGTAAGGTCCTACAAATCCGAGACATCATGTTACCACACGATCCTCTCCTGGGATCTCCTGTTTACTAGACGTCTCTGCACATGGTTGTGTTGTTGAGGCAAAGCACTGAGCTGGGTGCCAAAATGAAGGCTACAAGTTCTAAGCTGAACTTCATTTTCACAGATACTGAAAAATTCTTTTGAGATGTTCCACCGCATGTTTGAATGCAGAAGTCAAGGAATCAGCTTCTGGTTGACGATGGAGTATGAAAAGTTGTCTTGTTTATGATTTATAGGTTTATTTCATCTTTCTCACAGTATTTTGCAGCATTGCCCATAGATGGTTGCAGAGGCTGCTCTCTAAACTGCTTTGCTGTTTGGCTAAGGTAAAACGTGAACATGGTTCCTGTCTGAAGCCTAAAAATCCTGAACTTAAGCCAACCGATACATTTGCGTGTATTGGAAAGATCCAAGGCTTGCTTTGGGGAGGAGGTCAAGTCATGAAATGAGACGTGGCAAAAGTTTATTTAACCACAGGCCCACGCTAAGTTCGCACACTTGGTGTAGTCGTGGCCGAGTGGTTAAGGCGATGGACTAGAAATCCATTGGGGTCTCCCCGCGCAGGTTCGAATCCTGCCGATTACGTCTGTTATTTTGCACAAGAAAGACATGTTGCAACTCATTGTGTTGTGGCTGTGATTTGTAACAAATTTCCTCATGCCCTTAATAGTTGGTGCTTTCTCGAAGACATAATAGTGACATCCTGGCCCCTTTTTATCCTCAATAGCTGCTGCTTTGTTGGAGAAATCCTGTCACCCCTTCCCAACGTTGAATTGTCTTCCAATGACAAGCTGCCCGTAGACATCCGATCGGTTATATGAGTGCGTGGCCAGCGACCTGTAATCCGTGCAAGACGTGACTTTTCTAGAGCCTGCCGTGTCAGGATGGCCGAGCGGTCTAAGGCGCTGCGTTCAGGTCGCAGTCTCCCCTGGAGGCGTGGGTTCAAATCCCACTTCTGACAAGAGCCCCTTCTCTTTGTTGCGTTTAGGAAATCGTGTATGGATCTGAATCAACAACCTTGACCTCTCACAGCATAGCTTTGCTTGCAAGCAAAGAAGTTTGGACTTTTCTTCATCAAGCGCTTGCTTCTTCGATTTTTTGGACGATGTAGACATGGTTGTGTTGTTGAGGCAAAGCTCGGAGCAGGGTGCCAAATTGAAGGCTACAGGTTCTGAGCTGAACTTCCTTTTTATGGATGCTGAAAAATTCTTTTGAGATGTCCCAGCACATGTTTGATTGCTGAAGTCAAGGAATCAGCTTCTCTTTGACGATTGGGTATGAAAAGTTGTCATTGTTCATGATTCATAGGTTCATTTCACTTTCTGTCTGTATTTTGCAGCATGGCCCATAGATGGTTGAAGACATGTCCCAGTCTGCGTCATCAAGTGCATCCTGTAACGCGGCCACTGATTGGTCCGTCCAGCGCATTGGTCCTCCCTCTGAACCCGCACTTCCTGTTTCTGCCTTTGTTTGTATTTTGGCATGAGGAAGATAGCGGCATGGTCAGATTTACCAAACGGTGGACGAGATTGTGCCCTGTAGCCGTCCTTGACTGTAGTTTAGCAGTGGTACAGTGTCCTTTTGCCCCTGGTGGGACAGGTGATATGCTGATGAAAGTTTGGTGCTTCGCGTTTAAGGTTGGCACTGTTAAAGTCCACCGCCACAATAAGCGCAGCGTCACGGTGTTGTGTCTGGTGCTGTGAGTGCCTCATGCAGCTCGCATAAGGCAGCCTCCGTGTCCACTTAAGGCAGGATATAAACGGTGCTGATTATTACCGATGTAAATTTCCGAGGTAAATAAAAAGGAGGACACATGATGGACAGTAGTTCCACGTTTGGAGTGCAGGAGCGTGCGAGAGGAACAACGCTCCTTCTGTTGCACCAGCTGCTATTGACCATTAAACACACGCCGCTTCCCCTTGACTTCCCTAAGGGTTCAGCCATTTCTCGGTAAAGCAGAGGAGATTGCAGTCCCGAATGTCTCTCTGGAACTTTATCCTGGCCCTGAGGTCATCGAGTTTGTTCTCCAGTGACTGGACATCGTGACGGCAGCCGACCTCACTGGCGCCATCTTGCGCCTTTCTGAGCATAAGACAATCTCCTAAGAGTAAGTTGGAAATTGTGGAAATCCTTGGCAAGTAGTCTGCAATTTCCAATTTTCTGCCCTTGAGAATTCCTTAATCCAAGCTAGCCCTCTTAATCGCTTCGAACAACTTGTGCCAAATGCTCTTTTTTCCTAAGCACCAATAGAAGGTAACGCCTGAACAGGGACTTGAACCCTGGACCCTCAGATTAAAAGTCTGATGCTCTCCCGACTGAGCTATCCAGGCTCTGGAAGTTGTGCCATCCCTCACAAAAAGCAGTTTTACCCATCCTTTCCCAATGCTCGTCCATTGTTTGCCACATTTGAAGAAACCAAGCACTTGTGAGATCAATCGAACTGTTAAGATTTCTGTTTAACTGCCATGTTTTCAACATTCTCTTCCCTAACAAGAGGATTCTGACCTTCACATACAGTGAAAGTTGTTACCAGGATCACTCTTCTGAACAGCCCTGCTTCTGAAGTCTTATCTTGGATGAATGAATGTCTTTTATGCCCATGGGATGTGAATTCCTTTAAAAAGATCAGCAGTATCGACCAAGGTTGGCTTTCTGGACAAGGAGACCACATGACTCATTTTCAAGTCTATTTCATTTACGACCAGGGACTGAAGCCACAGACCCTGAGATTAAAAGACTAGTGCGCTACCGACTGAGAAATACAGCCAACTCGGTCGTTATTCTTTTGCAGCCGACACCGTTCTTCACATTTTCTACAGTTTTGCACACACACTTTTTCAACATTCTTCTCTGATCAAATGGATCGTCTACTCTGGATCAGACAAAGACATCCACATCGGATAGTAGTAGCTTTCAGCAACTTATCACTGTATGCTTTCCTAGAAAATGGGCACAAGGGAGCTTTCAGTAATGTATTTTTATGTATACATATATTTATATAAATTGAAGTGCAGTGTGTAGTGCAATGTTGGGCAATTGGGCCATGTATAATTTGCAATATAGCTAATGACCTAAGGATGCACAAGACTGTAAACTTGGCTAATCAGAAAGCTTGGGCATTGTGTGACTTTAACCCATGAGCTGTTAAGGGTCCGACATAAAGCAAAGATTTCTTTTTTTCCACAGAAACCAGTCTGACCTGCATAGCAACAGAAGTGCACAGTGAGAGGCACTGCTGGGATTCGAACCCAGGATCTCCTGTTTACTAGACAGGCACTTTAACCAACTAAGCCACAGCGCCACAGCCATAGAACCTTCCACTCTTGCATACTGCCACAAACTCGTATCTGAGATGCTCCGGCACAGGAACTTGACTATCAAGCTAAGATTGTCTCCATTGGCATGCAGCATGATAGGACCATGAATGAAGTCCCACAGTGCCATACCATGCTTCACAGAGCACGCCAAAACTGCCAGTCATGGTATTTCAACTCAGGTTGTTCCAAGTTCATTGCAGCCAAAGATCATGCCTGTTGCAGTAGATTTCAGGCTTGCAAAAATGAACAAACTTCAAACACAAGGTATGTTATATATTTGCAACTGGCATACAGTTTACAGCAAAAAAATATGTATATATATATATCCATATATACTAGCTTATTGACAGCCATTGTCTTCATATAAATGTGACCAAATGTAAGTCGGTAGAGTGAAACGTCCCACATATAAAAAGTCACACTTGTGTGGAAGCAAACATCAGGCAAATGTTCCACGGCTACTCAGAAAATGATTCAATTCTTGCAAATCAAAATGCCAGTGTTCGTTCACTTCTGTGGGAGGAATAGAGCTACCTTGCTTGAGCTCCATGGACAGGTGTCTACCTGTGGAAAACACATGAAAACTGAGCAGAAATCCTGGCTGAAAGCAAGATACCCTGCCACAACCTGAGCCCACAAGCACTTAAGCCTTGAGTTCCTCATGCAGTTGGACCCAGACCTTGTCTGGTGCACCAAGAGATGAAACTCACAACAAGCACTGCTGGGATTTAACTCCCCGGGATCTCCTGTTTACAAGACAGGTGCAAGCCACAGCAAACAAGGTTATGGCTGATCTCCAGCCATAGCCCTAACAAACATATCACAACAGTCAGGGGAGAGGAATTAAAATCCACATGCCATGCACATCTAAAAGCAAGCAAGCCTTCATCAGATTGCTGTTGTGGACTTTGGCTCTTTGTCCCATAAGGATTGCGTGAATCAATGTCGTAACCTTTTGTTGAAGCTGGAGTTGAGCTGAGGCCTTGATTCGGGACAAATGGGCAGAAACATGTGGAAAACAATGATATTTCTTAAATTCAGCTGACAAGTCATTCAATCAAATATGGCACATAGAAAAGTGCATCTTGAACAGGGATTCCTGACCAAAGATTTCATTTTAGACATGGGGTGTGGATGAAAAGAAGGTAACAAGTTAGTGACTCTGGTGGGACTCGAACCCACAACCTTTGAATAGCTCCACAGCTGAGTCTAGAAGTCCAATGCGCTATCCATTGCGCCACAGAACCAACCAGGGTGTTGTTTTTTTTCAGGCTCTCCAAGACTCATGGATGCTCGAGTTCATTAGGCAGATGCTTTTCTGTTGCTACTAATCAAATTCCACCAAATGCAAACAACTATGGCAAGTGCTGATCCCACAAGCTGTCAACAGCGTCGAGAGAATGCCTTGATTTCACCATGGAATTTGCCACAGAACCCTGTCTGACTTGCAAAGTTATTCAACTCTGGCTGTAAGAAAGGCAAGAAAGGGATAGCTTTCGCACCAACAGATGATTGTTGCAGTAGACACTGCTTGGATAGCACTGTAGCATGGAGACCTCATCATATACACACTAGAGTAAGCGCTAGATAACATATTAAATAAGGTATCTTCTTATCACCCATAGATTGAACGTTAGGTGGTGTAAGGTCCTACAAATCCGAGACATCATGTTACCACACGATCCTCTCCTGGGATCTCCTGTTTACTAGACGTCTCTGCACATGGTTGTGTTGTTGAGGCAAAGCACTGAGCTGGGTGCCAAAATGAAGGCTACAAGTTCTGAGCTGAACTTCATTTTCACAGATACTGAAAAATTCTTTTGAGATCTTCCACCGCATGTTTGAATGCAGAAGTCAAGGAATCAGCTTCTTTTTGACGATTGGGTATGAAAAGTTGTCATTGTTCATGATTCATAGGTTCATTTCATCTTTCTGTCTGTATTTTGCAGCATGGCCCATAGATGGTTGAAGACATGTCCCAGTCTGCGTCATCAAGTGCATCCTGTAACGCGGCCACTGATTGGTCCGTCCAGCGCGCGACCTTCCTCTGAACCCGCACTTCCTGTTTCTGCCTTTGTTTGTATTTTGGCATGAGGAAGATAGCGGCATGGTCAGATTTACCAAACGGTGGACGAGATTGTGCCCTGTAGCCGTCCTTGACTGTAGTTTAGCAGTGGTACAGTGTCCTTTTGCCCCTGGTGGGACAGGTGATATGCTGATGAAAGTTTGGCGCTTCGCGTTTAAGGTTGGCACTGTTAAAGTCCACCGCCACAATAAGCGCAGCTTCACGGTGTTGTGTCTGGTGCTGTGTGAGTGCCTCATGCAGCTCGCATAAGGCAGCCTCCGTGTCCACTTAAGGCAGGATATAAACGGTGCTGATTATTACAGATGTAAATTTCCGAGGTAAATAAAAAGGAGGACACATGATGGACAGTAGTTCCACGTTTGGAGTGCAGGAGCGTGCGAGAGGAACAACGCTCCTGCTGTTGGAAAAAAGTTGGAAATTGTGGAAATCCTTGGCAAGTAGTCTGCAATTTCCAATTTTCTGCCCTTGAGAATTCCTTAATCCAAGCTAGCCCTCTTAATCGTTTCGAACAACTTGTGCCAAATGCTCTTTTTTCCTAAGCACCAATAGAAGGTAACGCCTGAACAGGGACTTGAACCCTGGACCCTCAGATTAAAAGTCTGATGCTCTACCGACTGAGCTATCCAGGCTCTGGAACTTGTGCCATCCCTCACAAAAAGCAGTTTTACCCATCCTTTCCCAATGCTCGTCCATTGTTTGCCACATTTGAAGAAACCAAGCACTTGTGAGATCAATCGAACTGTTAAGATTTCTGTTTAACTGCCATGTTTTCAACATTCTCTTCCCTAACAAGAGGATTCTGACCTTCACATACAGTGAAAGTTGTTACCAGGATCACTCTTCTGAACAGCCCTGCTTCTAAAGTCTTATCTTGGATGAATGAATGTCTTTTATGCCCATGGGATGTGAATTCCTTTAAAAAGATCAGCATTATCGACCAAGGTTGGCCTTCTGGACAAGGAGACCACATGACTCATTTTCAAGTCTATTTCATTTACAAACAGGGACTGAAGCCACAGACCCTGAGATTAAAAGACTAGTGCGCTACCGACTGAGAAATACAGCCAACTCGGTCGTTATTCTTTTGCAGCCGACACCGTTCCTCACATTTTCTACAGTTTTGCACACACACTTTTTCAACAATCTTCTCTGATCAAATGGATCGTCTACTCTGGATCAGACAAAGACATCCACATCGGATAGTAGTAGCTTTCAGCAACTTATCACTGTATGCTTTCCTAGAAAATGGGCACAAGGGAGCTTTCAGTAATGTATTTTTATGTATACATATATTTATATAAATTGAAGTGCAGTGTGTAGTGCAATGTTGGGCAATTGGGCCATGTATAATTTGCAATATAGCTAATGACCTAAGGATGCACAAGACTGTAAACTTGGCTAATCAGAAAGCTTGGGCATTGTGTGACTTTAACCCATGAGCTGTTAAGGGTCCGACATAAAGCAAAGATTTCTTTTTTTCCACAGAAACCAGTCTGACCTGCATAGCAACAGAAGTGCACAGTGAGAGGCACTGCTGGGATTCGAACCCAGGATCTCCTGTTTACTAGACAGGCACTTTAACCAACTAAGCCACAGCGCCACAGCCATAGAACCTTCCACTCTTGCATACTGCCACAAACTCGTATCTGAGATGCTCCGGCACAGGAACTTGACTATCAAGCTAAGATTGTCTCCATTGGCATGCAGCATGATAGGACCATGAATGAAGTCCCACAGTGCCATACCATGCTTCACAGAGCACGCCAAAACTGCCAGTCATGGTATTTCAACTCAGGTTGTTCCAAGTTCATTGCAGCCAAAGATCATGCCTGTTGCAGTAGATTTCAGGCTTGCAAAAATGAACAAACTTCAAACACAAGGTATGTTATATATTTGCAACTGGCATACAGTTTACAGCAAAAAAATATGTATATATATATATCCATATATACTAGCTTATTGACAGCCATTGTCTTCATATAAATGTGACCAAATGTAAGTCGGTAGAGTGAAACGTCCCACATATAAAAAGTCACACTTGTGTGGAAGCAAACATCAGGCAAATGTTCCACGGCTACTCAGAAAATGATTCAATTCTTGCAAATCAAAATGCCAGTGTGTAGCGCAGCCACATAAAAGGGCATTTTAAACAAACAGGGAAATGAATTAAGGAGCTAATGCGGCTCACCTGTGCTTGTAAATTTGCCCGATCTGGTTTTATTTGTCCCCATTGACTGTGTTGGTCACTCGGTAAGCTCTCGCGAGCATGCGCGATCGCAGCGCGAGGGAACCCGGAAGCGGCGTCGGGTCACGTGTGCCGGTATAAAGCCGGAACCGGCAAGTGGCTCAAGACGGAGAGATTTACCCAGCGCGCTGTTTATTTTGAGAGAGAGTTTGGTTGATGATTCTAAAGGAGTACTTTTCCCCGGTTGGATTATTCCTCATAGACACTCACAATTCACCTCTCGTTCCGTTGCTCGAGCTCCCGGATTTGTCATCTATACCGGTGAGGCCGAGCCAATCTCTCCCGTGCATCATTTCACACACTGCAATATCATTAACTCTGGACAATCATACACGCACTCACACACCCGCATACACCATACACATTGTTTCTATTTGTATATATTTTGTATATATTGGTTTTGGTGCACCTTGTTTGTTTGTTTGTTTGTTTGTTTGGTTTAATACACTTTGGTTTGGTTTATATATAGTTATTGTGTCGCGTCTTTACTTGTCCTGTCTTGATTGCGCAATACCGGAAGTGTTGTTTAAAAACCCGTGTTTTGATTCTCGACCCCGTAGTAAAGTAACTAGTGGTTTAATTAAATCCAAGTGTTACATAGTGGTGGCCCGTACGTACGGGGAATCGGTATTTTCGGGTATTTTCCGGTTTTGTGCGTCTTGGCAGAACAAAATGGATGCTAACATTGCTAATGCTAATGCTAATGGTGCCGTGCAGGCCGACCTTGCTGTAGCTAATAATGTGCTGGAGGATGTAGATGATGCATTTGTTACACGCCGTAACCCTACAGTGGAAATAACCTCATTGATTAGTTCACTATATATATCTGACAGACATGATGATGATGATGATGTTGTGTCTGATATTAATGTTGTGCATACGTTGCAAACTGAACTGAATCAATGCAAGGAGGATATGGGGGCGCTTACTGACAAAGTGAACACGTTGGAGCAGGATTTTAGACAATCCGTAAACAGCAGTTTGAACAGGGAAACCAGTTTTCGGGACGCAGTGGACGCTAGCTTAGAAGGGCTGGAGCGCTACTGCCAAGAGGCCCTGGAGAAACTGGAAAGAGCTGTCACTGACTGTTTTCTGCGACGTGACGTAATCTGGGAAAACCAGATGAAAAAACTACGGCTCACAAGTACGCCCACCATCCAAAGGTTAAAGGCCTACACCCCTGCATCTCCCCAATCTCCTGTTCTACATTCTCCCAGCCCGGTGATCACAGCATCTACAGCAAAGGTACAGCACATAAGCAGGCATGAAACATACGACATTCCTCCTTGTGTTCAACCACACGCTTCTGCTCAGCTTACCTCCTCAGTTTCACCCTCTTCTTCTTCCTTTTATGGCCGACCACCCATCCGCCTGGAGTTTCCAGCCTTTGGCGACGCTTCAGAGACAGCGGATGTTCTTAACTTCATTGAACAGTGTGAAAACTATCTAGAGATCAGACCACTGCCCAGCCCAGAACTGTTAGGAACCCTCAGCACGGTGCTACGAGGACCTGCTCTGAGCTGGTGGAAGGCAGAGAAAGGCAAGGTGAAGGACTGGAAGTCTTTTAAACAGGCATTTATGGCGGCTTTCTTACCGGATGACTACTTTACGGAAGTGGAAGAAAACTTAAGGTCTCTGGTACAGCAGCCCAGTCAACGCCTTAGAGACTTCGCCTATGACTACCGCGCCCTCTTTATGAAGTGGAAGCCTGATATCTCAGAGGAAGAACTAGTGGGGCGAATCCTGAATAACATCAACCCAAGAGTGGCAGGATGTCTGAGAGGAACAGTGAACACCGTGGAACAGCTTGTGAAGATAGGTTCTAGGGTGGAAAAAGACTGCAAGAGCTCCAAAGACTATTGGCAGAAGGTGGACTCCCAGCACAACAAGGAAAAGAGTCATAAGAAGGCAGGTGAGCGAGTTCTTTCAAAGCACGCAGCGGGACTCTCCATTGCTCAACCTCTGGCAACTCCTTCGCTTCTCCTGGTTCCAGTAACAGTGCAAGGAAGGAAGGTGAATGCTGTGGTCGATACAGGAAGCTCCTACACGTTGATGAGGGAACATCTATGGAGGCAGCTCTGCGAACAGGAAGTCAGGTGTGATGTTCCTTCTCCTCAGAAGTTTGTGATGGCTGATGGGAAAACACACCAGGCGCAAACCCAGAGAAGGCTGCGTTACAACTGGCACACGATCGACTGTGAGCTAGACACTTACGTCATGAGCAACTCTCACCTGGCTTTCCCTCTGATCGTGGGGCTGGACTTCTTAAAAGCCACAGGAGCGACCTTGGACGTCACACGCGGGGAGTATGGGCTGAAAACAGAGGAGGGAGTCACATATCATCCCTTCATAACAACCCAACCCCACTCTGCGCCATCTAAGTCAGCTCAAAGGAGACACACTCATCGCCCGGCTACAGCTAACCTGTATTTAGCCTTACCGGTGACTCCTGATGATCTCCTATGTGCGGAGGAAAACTTAAAAAGTGTGACATCATGGGACACCGACAATGAAGAGGAGCTGCTGAAACTAATGGCCGCTTGGCCCCGCACCACCTCCAACATCTTGGGCAAAACAGCATTGGAGAGACACAAAATCACCTTATCTGACGACTCCCCATTTAGATCCAGAGCATACAGAGTATCACCCTTAAAGAAAAAAATTATAGAAGATCAAGTCGACCAGATGCTGAAGGACAACATCATCGAACCTTCATGTTCATCATGGTCGTCACCTGTTGTTTTAGTACCTAAACCCGATGGGACTTACCGTTTCTGTGTAGATTTTAGAAAATTGAACAGCAAAACCAAACCTGATGCATATCCAATGCCTTTAATACACGACATCATTGAATCATTGGATGGCGCCTCCTGGTTCTCAACATTGGATCTGCAATCCGGTTACTGGCAGGTGGAGATGGAGAGAGACAGCTGTGAGAAGACCGCCTTCATCACTACCAAAGGTCTGTTTCAATTCCGGTCCATGCCCTACGGACTCAGAAACGCAGCTGCAACGTTCCAACGACTGATGGAGAAAGTCTTGGCGGATCTAAGAGGAAAGTATTGCTTCGTCTATATAGATGACATCATTATCTACTCACAATCACTAGAACAACATAGGATGCATCTCAACGCAGTATTTTCCAGACTCACCCAAGCCAATCTCTCCCTCAACATGAAGAAGTGTCATTTCTTCAAAAGGCGGCTGAAGTTCCTCGGTCATGTCATCTCTGAAGAAGGTGTGCAGTTAGACCCGGAGAAAACAAAGGCGGTGGCAGAATATCCTCCTCCTCAAGACTTAAAATCTCTTCAACGTTTTCTGGGTCTCGCCGGCTGGTATCACAAGTTCATTCCCCACTTTGCAGACATAACAGCTCCATTAAATAATTTAAAAAGGAAGGGAGTAAAATGGGAGTGGACCGAAGAATGCCAGAACAGCATGGATGTCATCAAACACGCACTTCAAAACCCACCAGTACTAATACAACCGAACCTAAATCTGCCATTCCAATTGCACACCGACGCCAGCGAAGTGGGCCTGGGAGCCATCCTCACCCAAACTGCAGCAGAAGGAGAACGAGCAGTAGCTTACGCCTCACGAATGTTGAGAGGAGCTGAGCAGAATTACTCCACATCAGAAAAGGAGTGTTTGGCCGTGGTCTGGGCTGTAGAAAAATGGAGGCACTATCTAGAAGGTCGTGCTTTCGAGGTCTTTACCGACCATGCCGCCCTGTCATGGGCCTTCAACTGCCCGAAAACCAGCTCTCGTCTCACCCGATGGACGTTACGCCTACAACAGTTCGTTTTTACAGTACATCATAGAAAAGGCTGCTTAAATCTGGGACCAGATGCGCTATCCCGGGCGCCCCCGCCGTTAGAAGTAGGCACCGCTCCATGTCTCGCCATCACAACCTCTAAATGTTCATCCGACTTACCAAACGACCTGTGCGAAATAACTCAAGCCCAACATGAGGACCCCACCATCACGAAGCTGCTCTCTAATGACCAGCCACGAAGCACAAGGGAGCAGAGGGTCTCGTTCGAACATCACCAAGGGGCGTTATATCGCCGGGTACCGGTAAGACACGGAGAAAAATTTCAACTAGTTGTCCCCCAGTCATTAGTAAAAAAACTTTTTACACTACTATCATGACAATCCCTTGGGAGGACACCTGGGGCAACTAAAAACCCTGCTGAGGTTACTAGATGTGGCATGGTGGCCTACGGTGCGGAAAGACGTCTGGCACTATGTGAGAACTTGCAGCGTGTGTCAACAGTATAAAACAGAAAACACTAGACCTAGTGGGCTACTACAGAGCACGGAGGTTCCAGAGCCAGGACACACCGTGGGATTGGACATCATGGGTCCTTTTCCCCGAAGTAAAAGGCAAAATGAATATCTGCTGGTGGTGGTAGATTATTTCACCAAATGGGTGGAGATGTTTCCCCTCAGGGATGTAAAGACGCCAAAACTGGTGAAGGTTCTAAGAGAGGAGATCTTTACTAGATGGGGAGTCCCCAAATATCTAGTTTCCGATCGAGGACCACAGTTTACGTCTCAGCTCTTGGCACACCTCTGCCAAACCTGGGGGAGCGTCCAAAAGCTAACTACAAGCTACCACCCACAAACGAACCTGACGGAACGAGTTAACCGAACTCTGAAGACAATGATCGCTTCATACGTCGGGGACCATCACCAAAACTGGGACCAATGGTTACCAGAGCTCAGATTCGCCATCAATACAGCCCAACAGGAAACTACGGGAAAGACACCTGCAGAACTCACACTGGGTCGGCAACTAAAAGGGCCACTCGAAAGGCTCATGAATCACCCTCCAACACCTGATCACACCGCCTACTCACTACTGGACAGACAACAACTTATCATGGAGGAGGTGAGACAAAGAGTAAAACAACAACAGTCCAAACAAGCTAGATACTACAATGCCCGGAGAAAAGATGCGCACTTTAAACCGGGAGATCTAGTTTGGATAAAAACTCACCCACTCTCCTCCGCAGCGAAAAGATTTTCTGCCAAGCTAGCGCCCAAGTGGGAGGGACCAGCAGAAATAAAAAACAAAAAGGGACCAATTAACTACACAGTGTCTTGGGGCAATCCACAAAAAACTGATACAGTGAACGTGGTTAATCTAAAGCGCTTTTACGGACGTTCTCCTCAGACGCCGGAGGCTTGGGGGGGGGTCTATGTAGCGCAGCCACATAAAAGGGCATTTTAAACAAACAGGGAAATGAATTAAGGAGCTAATGCGGCTCACCTGTGCTTGTAAATTTGGCCGATCTGGTTTTATTTGTCCCCATTGACTGTGTTGGTCACTCGGTAAGCTCTCGCGAGCATGCGCGATCGCAGCGCGAGGGAACCCGGAAGCGGCGTCGGGTCACGTGTGCCGGTATAAAGCCGGAACCGGCAAGTGGCTCAAGACGGAGAGATTTACCCAGCGCGCTGTTTATTTTGAGAGAGAGTTTGGTTGATGATTCTAAAGGAGTACTTTTCCCCGGTTGGATTATTCCTCATAGACACTCACAATTCACCTCTCGTTCCGTTGCTCGAGCTCCCGGATTTGTCATCTATACCGGTGAGGCCGAGCCAATCTCTCCCGTGCATCATTTCACACACTGCAATATCATTAACTCTGGACAATCATACACGCACTCACACACCCGCATACACCATACACATTGTTTCTATTTGTATATATTTTGTATATATTGGTTTTGGTGCACCTTGTTTGTTTGTTTGTTTGTTTGTTTGGTTTAATACACTTTGGTTTGGTTTATATATAGTTATTGTGTCGCGTCTTTACTTGTCCTGTCTTGATTGCGCAATACCGGAAGTGTTGTTTAAAAACCCGTGTTTTGATTCTCGACCCCGTAGCAAAGTAACTAGTGGTTTAATTAAATCCAAGTGTTACAAGTGTTCGTTCACTTCTGTGGGAGGAATAGAGCTACCTTGCTTGAGCTCCATGGACAGGTGTCTACCTGTGGAAAACACATGAAAACTGAGCAGAAATCCTGGCTGAAAGCAAGATACCCTGCCACAACCTGAGCCCACAAGCACTTAAGCCTTGAGTTCCTCATGCAGTTGGACCCAGACCTTGTCTGGTGCACCAAGAGATGAAACTCACAACAAGCACTGCTGGGATTTGAACCCGGGATCTCCTGTTTACAAGACAGGTGCAAGCCACAGCAAACAAGGTTATGGCTGATCTCCAGCCATAGCCCTAACAAACATATCACAACAGTCAGGGGAGAGGAATTAAAATCCACATGCCATGCACATCTAAAAGCAAGCAAGCCTTCATCAGATTGCTGTTGTGGACTTTGGCTCTTTGTCCCATAAGGATTGCGTGAATCAATGTCGTAACCTTTTGTTGAAGCTGGAGTTGAGCTGAGGCCTTGATTCGGGACAAATGGGCAGAAACATGTGGAAAACAATGATATTTCTTAAATTCAGCTGACAAGTCATTCAATCAAATATGGCACATAGAAAAGTGCATCTTGAACAGGGATTCCTGACCAAAGATTTCATTTTAGACATGGGGTGTGGATGAAAAGAAGGTAACAAGTTAGTGACTCTGGTGGGACTCGAACCCACAACCTTTGAATAGCTCCACAGCTGAGTCTAGAAGTCCAATGCGCTATCCATTGCGCCACAGAACCAACCAGGGTGTTGTTTTTTTTCAGGCTCTCCAAGACTCATGGATGCTCGAGTTCATTAGGCAGATGCTTTTCTGTTGCTACTAATCAAATTCCACCAAATGCAAACAACTATGGCAAGTGCTGATCCCACAAGCTGTCAACAGCGTCGAGAGAATGCCTTGATTTCACCATGGAATTTGCCACAGAACCCTGTCTGACTTGCAAAGTTATTCAACTCTGGCTGTAAGAAAGGCAAGAAAGGGATAGCTTTCGCACCAACAGATGATTGTTGCAGTAGACACTGCTTGGATAGCACTGTAGCATGGAGACCTCATCATATACACACTAGAGTAAGCGCTAGATAACATATTAAATAAGGTATCTTCTTATCACCCATAGATTGAACGTTAGGTGGTGTAAGGTCCTACAAATCCGAGACATCATGTTACCACACGATCCTCTCCTGGGATCTCCTGTTTACTAGACGTCTCTGCACATGGTTGTGTTGTTGAGGCAAAGCACTGAGCTGGGTGCCAAAATGAAGGCTACAAGTTCTGAGCTGAACTTCATTTTCACAGATACTGAAAAATTCTTTTGAGATCTTCCACCGCATGTTTGAATGCAGAAGTCAAGGAATCAGCTTCTGGTTGACGATGGAGTATGAAAAGTTGTCTTGTTTATGATTTATAGGTTTATTTCATCTTTCTCACAGTATTTTGCAGCATTGCCCATAGATGGTTGCAGAGGCTGCTCTCTAAACTGCTTTGCTGTTTGGCTAAGGTAAAACGTGAACATGGTTCCTGTCTGAAGCCTAAAAATCCTGAACTTAAGCCAACCGATACATTTGCGTGTATTGGAAAGATCCAAGGCTTGCTTTGGGGAGGAGGTCAAGTCATGAAATGAGACGTGGCAAAAGTTTATTCAAACACAGGCCCACGCTAAGTTCGCGCACGTGGTGTAGTCGTGGCCGAGTGGTTAAGGCGATGGACTAGAAATCCATTGGGGTCTCCCCGCGCAGGTTCGAATCCTGCCGATTACGTCTGTCTTTTTGCACAAGAAAGACATGTTGCAACTCATTGTGTTGTGGCTGTGATTTGTAACAAATTTCCTCATGCCCATAATAGTTGGTGCTTACTCGAAGACATAATAGTGACATCCTGGCCCCTTTTTATCCTCAATAGCTGCTGCTTTGTTGGAGAAATCCTGTCACCCCTTCCCAACGTTGAATTGTCTTCCAATGACAAGCTGCCCGTAGACATCCGATCGGTTATATGAGTGCGTGGCCAGCGACCTGTAGTCCGTGCAAGACGTGACTTTTCTAGAGCCTGCCGTGTCTGGATGGCCGAGCGGTCTAAGGCGCTGCGTTCAGGTCGCAGTCTCCCCTGGAGGCGTGGGTTCAAATCCCACTTCTGACAAGAGCCCCTTCTCTTTGTTGCGTTTAGGAAATCGTGTATGGATCTGAATCAACAACCTTGACCTCTCACAGCATAGCTTTGCTTGCAAGCAAAGAAGTTTGGACTTTTCTTCATCAAGCGCTTGCTTCTTCGATTTTTTGGACGATGTAGACATGGTTGTGTTGTTGAGGCAAAGCTCGGAGCAGGGTGCCAAAATGAAGGCTACAGGTTCTGAGCTGAACTTCCTTTTTACGGATGCTGAAAAATTCTTTTGAGATGTCCCAGCACATGTTTGATTGCTGAAGTCAAGGAATCAGCTTCTTTTTGACGATTGGGTATGAAAAGTTGTCATTGTTCATGATTCATAGGTTCATTTCATCTTTCTGTCTGTATTTTGCAGCATGGCCCATAGATGGTTGAAGACATGTCCCAGTCTGCGTCATCAAGTGCATCCTGTAACGCGGCCACTGATTGGTCCGTCCAGCGCGCGACCTCCCTCTGAACCCGCACTTCCTGTTTCTGCCTTTGTTTGTATTTTGGCATGAGGAAGATAGCGGCATGGTCAGATTTACCAAACGGTGGACGGGATTGTGCCCTGTAGCCGTCCTTGACTGTAGTTTAGCAGTGGTACAGTGTCCTTTTGCCCCTGGTGGGACAGGTGATATGCTGATGAAAGTTTGGCGCTTCGCGTTTAAGGTTGGCACTGTTAAAGTGCTCGTCCATTGTTTGCCACATTTGAAGAAACCAAGCACTTGTGAGATCAATCGAACTGTTAAGATTTCTGTTTAACTGCCATGTTTTCAACATTCTCTTCCCTAACAAGAGGATTCTGACCTTCACATACAGTGAAAGTTGTTACCAGGATCACTCTTCTGAACAGCCCTGCTTCTAAAGTCTTATCTTGGATGAATGAATGTCTTTTATGCCCATGGGATGTGAATTCCTTTAAAAAGATCAGCATTATCGACCAAGGTTGGCCTTCTGGACAAGGAGACCACATGACTCATTTTCAAGTCTATTTCATTTACAAACAGGGACTGAAGCCACAGACCCTGAGATTAAAAGACTAGTGTGCTACCGACTGAGAAATACAGCCAACTCGGTCGTTATTCTTTTGCAGCCGACACCGTTCTTCACATTTTCTACAGTTTTGCACACACACTTTTTCAACAATCTTCTCTGATCAAATGGATCGTCTACTCTGGATCAGACAAAGACATCCACATCGGATAGTAGTAGCTTTCAGCAACTTATCACTGTATGCTTTCCTAGAAAATGGGCACAAGGGAGCTTTCAGTAATGTATTTTTATATATACATATATTTATATAAATTGAAGTGCAGTGTGTAGTGCAATGTTGGGCAATTGGGCCATGTATAATTTGCAATATAGCTAATGACCTAAGGATGCACAAGACTGTAAACTTGGCTAATCAGAAAGCTTGGGCATTGTGTGACTTTAACCCATGAGCTGTTAAGGGTCCGACATAAAGCAAAGATTTCTTTTTTTCCATAGAAACCAGTCTGACCTGCATAGCAACAGAAGTGCACAGTGAGAGGCACTGCTGGGATTCGAACCCAGGATCTCCTGTTTACTAGACAGGCACTTTAACCAACTAAGCCACAGCACCACAGCCGTAGAACCTTCCACTCTCGCATACTGCCACAAACTCGTATCTGAGATGCTCCGGCACAGGAACTTGACTATCAAGCTAAGATTGTCTCCATTGGCATGCAGCATGATAGGACCATGAATGAAGTCCCACAGTGCCATACCATGCTTCACAGAGCACGCCAAAACTGCCAGTCATGGTATTT